>NW_028122873.1:0-160598 GCF_965194805.1 Balaenoptera borealis | reverse complement strand
GCTTCTCGTCATCTCCCAGTGCCTATCTCTCTGGTCTAAGCCACTGTCATTTTTTATCTTTTATTTTGCAGTAGGCTCCTAACTGGTCTCACAGTTTCGACCTCTGCCCCCTTCAGTGTATTCTCAATGCAGCAGAGTGATTCTTTTTTTTTTTTTTTAAAGACTTATTTATTTATTCATTTTGGCTGTGTTGGGTCTTCTTTGCTGCGCACGGGCTTTCTGTAGTTGCGGCGAGAGGGGGCTACTCTCCCTTGCGGTGCAGAGGCTTCTCATTGCGGTGGCTTCTCTTGTTGTGGAGCACGGGCCCTAGGTGTGAGGGCTTCAGTAGTTGCAGCATGCGGGCTCAGTAGTTGTGGCTTGCAGGCTCTAGAGCACAGGCTTAGTAGTTGTGGTGCATGGGCTTAGTTGCTCCGCGGCATGTGGGATCTTCCAGGACCAGGGCTCGAACCCGTGTCCCCTGCATTGGCAGGCAGATTCTCAACCACTGCGCCACCAGGGAAGTCCCCAGAGTGATTCTTTTAGAATGTGTGTTAATATCACTCCTCTGCTCAAAACACTCCAAAGATTTCCCATCTCACTCTGAGTGAAGAAAAAAGTCCTCAGGTGGCCCTGAAGCCCTACATGATCCCTGGGGTCCCAGGTTCCTCTCTTATGCCGTAACTATCTTGCTCATTCTCCTCTAGCCCTGCTGGCCTCCTTCCTGTCCCTGGGACATGCCAAACTGCCCCTGCCTCAGGGCCTTTGCATTTTCTTTTGTTCCCTCTGCCTGGAATACTCTTGCTTCCTTCAGGTCTCAGCTCAAATGTGTTTTTCTTAGAGAGGCCTTGCTTGACTCCTCTCTACATAGTACTAACTGCCTCCCTCTTACTTTTTTTATTTCTCATGAGCACTTACCTGACACATTACGCAGCTTCTTATTTTTTTTGTAGATCTTTTTACAAAAATTTTATGTTGGAGTATAGTTGATTAACAATGATGTGTTAGTTACAGGTGTACAGCAGAGTGATTCACTTATACCCATACAAGTATCCATTCTTTTTCAAATTCTTTTCCCGTTTAGGTTATTACAGAATACTGAGCCGAGTTCCCTGTGCTATACACTAGGTTCTTGTTGATTATCTATTTCAAATATAGTAGACACAGCTTCTTATTTGTTGACTGCCTTTCTTTCCTTGCAGAATATAAGTTCCCAGAGGGAGGGAACTATGCTTTGTTCACTGCTATTCCCATAGTACTGAGAGCAGGGCCCGGCGCATAGTAGATGCTCAGTAACCACCCGTGGAGTGGGTGCATGAGTGTGTCCTGTCTGAAGGCGTAACCTCAGTGAGTGGTTTCCTTAGTCAGTTGTAACAGTCTAGAGAGACTTAATAAAATTAAGTCCAGTAAAAGATAATTGTGTGTGTGTGTGGTGGAGCTGGAGATGGGAAAGGGGATGCGGGGTGGTGAGGGAGGTACAGATATTGAATGTTCCACAAAGCCATATATAATGTTAGAATAATAATAGCTAGGTGAGAACTGTGTTTGAGAGTAAGTAATTTTGGAAGTAAATGAGTCTGGTTCAGTTTATCAGTTCACTGTAGTTTTTATTTATTCAACATGAAGAGAAAAACATCACAAAGCAAGTGACCCAAAATAGCACATTTTGTGCATTTCTTCAGCCCCTTGGCAGCATCAGGCAGATGTGTTCACTCTGCACTGACTTGTGTGTGAATCTCCCGGCTCTTCACCCGCAGCTTGTTGACCTGGGACTCGGCAATGTCAGCCCGTTCCTCGGCCTCCTCCAGCTCGTGCTGGAGCTTGCGGAATTTGGCAAGATTAGCATTGGATTGTTCCTCCTAAGAATAAAGTTGTGAGAGTTAGACTTTGTGGTTCTCCTTGCACTTGTCACAAACAGGATTATTTCCTCAACTCAGATATTTCCTTCTTACGGTTTGTTTGTCATATCTGATTTCAAATCCAGACAGAACTTGTAACTTCAGTTACATTTTTTACTCTAAAGAATGAAAGAAGAAATAGTTTTGAAATGGAAGAGATGAGCTCATTATGTCAAACCTTTGTATACGTGAAGTCTATTTACGATGTATGGACTGAGTGGAAAGGAGGAAGAGACCCATGTGCGCTCGCTCACAGAGGTTAGACAGTAAATGTAAGGTCAAATTCTAATTTTGGGAAAATCCCAGTTGAAGTGTTTTTGCCATATATTTTGACTCTGGTATACAGAGACGCTGCGGGTGGGGGGATGGGGATAGGAAGAAGTATGCCCTTTGTTGGTTGCACTTACTACCATTCGTGCCTCTCCCTTTCGTGTTCCCTTTTCTTACCTCTTACCCACTACATTGTGTCTGGAAGAGTGGGGAACAACCAGGAAAAGTGAAGCTGGAGAATCTTCCAACACATCCTAATTTGCTACAGCGAATGTGCAGGGATAAGTCCCTGCTGATGACAGTGGTAGTGAGGGAAGGAGTCAGCTGGGGTAAAAGATTTCTGTTTGGCTTTTGGGAACAATTGATTTTGTGCATTTCTAGAGGGAGAGGAATATTTATCATGGTGTTAGATTTTCTGCTGGATATTCTTTGCAGCTATCAAGTAAGGTGGGTTATTTGGAATTTTCTTTTTTTTCCCCAACCCCTACAAATTGCTTAATAATAAAAATATCTCGTCTTGAGGTCTTATCCTATAACTAGGATTTGGGGGTAAATTCATATTTATATCATCTCTCTTAAAATAAGAATGACATATTCTTACTTGGTCTCTTTCTTTCTCATTAACACATTCTCTTAATATACTTTCTACCCCCAAAGACGTTTTCTTCTTCCCTCAAGGGCTTAAAGATACTTACAGCCTCCTCAGCTTGTCTCTTGTATGATTTCACCTTTGCCTGTAATTTATCTACCAGGTCTTGCAGCCTGAGAACATTCTTGCGGTCTTCCTCAGTCTGGAAGTTTGAAAAAAATGTTCTGCATTGAATCCAACAAAATAAACCCACTACAGGTGGTGAAGTAAATCACTTTGATATGATGGCAGGTGGGCCTGGGGTAAATGTGGTCAACTCTGAGGCTTCCTTCATAGTATTAACAGTAGCCACTCTTGTTAAATGTCCACTGTGTGCAGGCACTATATTGGAGAGTTATACACGTCTCTAATCCTTACCTCCCTACTCTGGTGAGTAGATGTTTTTATTCTATTTTACAGGTGATGAATTAAGGTTGAGAGTGTTAGGTAACCTATCCGAGTTTAAAAAGTAAGAGGCCAAACTAGGACTAATACCAGTTTATCTGTCTTTGAAACCTGTATTCTTTCCTCACTTACACGATTTTCTAAAGGCCTTCCTGATTTTCCTAGCTTAGGAAAGGGTCTGTGATAGGTGATTGTGTCATTTGCCCCTTATGTATATCGAGTTAACATGTAGCTATTTGTGAGTACCACATAGTCACCAGGTTTTCAATTTCCCTTTGTGCAGGAAGTCTGGATATTCTAGAAAGCTCTTCCCCTTACCTGGTAGGTGAGTTCCTTTACTCTTCTCTCGTGTTTCCGCAAACCTTTAACAGCCTCAGTATTACGTTTCTGCTCACTTTCAACCTCTCCTTCAAGCTCACGTACCTACAATCAAGAAAGATACTTATATAGTCAGTCTTGGGGGATGTTAATTACCTCAGGACCTACTGACGATATTGGGTGGCTGTCCCCAGCCACAGGATAAGGATGGGAGTCAATATACAAGAAGAGAGAAGGATCGGGGAGTGCCGTTTTCACTTTCCGGATTCAGAGAGATTGAGAGACCCACCCTGGCCTCCAGCTTCTGGATGTGCTTCTTGCCACCCTTCAGGGCCAGCTGCTCAGCCTCGTCCAGGCGGTGCTGCAGGTCCTTCACCGTCTGCTCCAGGTTCTTCTTCATCCGCTCCAGGTGGGCGCTGGTGTCCTGCTCCTTCTCTGTCAGCTCCTCGGCCATCATGGCCGCCTGGTTAAGTTCACAAGAGGCAGCAGTGGGCCACCCACCCCTCCTATGCGGGCACACGGAGGGTGCTGTGAGGCTGGTACTAGGCACGCTGATGCTTTCCTCCTTGCCGCAGCCACCGCTGATGCTGCATGGTTCCCCTCCCACTTTGCCTCTGCTGAGGCTCCGTCTCCTTCCGTCTCTCCGGGAAGCCACCACTGACTGAATGCAGGGGTGAGGAGAGGAAACCTACTTGCAGGTCCCAAAGGGGCGGCGTAGAAGCCCCTTTCTTATCTCCAGACAGCATCTCTGATAAGAAAGAATGGAGCGCACATCCGTGACATCCTTCTTGGCCTTCTCCTCTGCATTTTTGGACTCCTGGATAGACTTCTCCACCTCTGCCTGGCATTGGGCTATGTCAGCTTCCAGTTTTTTCTTGGTATTTATCAGGCACGTGTTCTACAAGAAAAATTAGATAAGAGGTTCGGGCTACATTTGGACACTTACAACGATTGGAAGGGAGAGGGTTGGGTGGGGAAAGAAGTCAAGCTCGAGAACGTTCCATTTCTTATTTTTCACACAGGTGAAAAAAAATTAAAAAGACTTTCCTTTTTGATAGACAGATATCCCAAAACAGGCCCGAGAATTGTACATAAAAGAATTGAGTAAATGATAAATGTGGACATTCAAATATTTGAGGAAGGATAAATTATTTAGTTAAAGGTGCTGGAACAAGGAAATGGTTGACATAACTATGTGAAATGAAAAATAATTCTCATGATCAAAACATTGTACAGAGTTGTTAGGATGATGACAAACGAGGAAACATTTGCAATGTGCATTACTGAAAAAATAGTTCCTTCCTTAATATGTGAAAAAGACAAATCATTAAGAAAAAAGGGCAAAAGTACAAATAGCTAAGACACACCAGAAGAAATACAAATAGCCAACAAATACGACAAAATGTTCCACCTCATTAGTAATCAAAGAAATAAGAATTTTTAAAATGAGGCATTTTCAACCATAAAATCGGTGAAGATTAAAAAAAAATAATAGCTAAGCACTCTCACTTATTTTCCCCATGGGAGTAAAAATTGAGACAACTTTGTGAAAGACCAATTTACAACATATCATAAATGTCTTTGCTGTTTGAACAAGAATATATACTTCCAGGAATTTACTTACTTTTAGGAATATTAAGGAAATAGTAATCATGGATATATGTGAAAATTTAGTTATGAAGAAGTTAGTCATACAATCTTCTAATCATAAACATTTTTATTGGGAACAGTCTAAAAATATCCAACCGTAGAAGACTGATTAAATAAATGTGCCATAATACACAACTACAATGGACTGCTTTTCTGCCATTAAAAAACTGTATCATAGAAAACTATTTTAAAATATAGAAATATGTTCACAACACGTTGTTAAATGAAAAAAAGTTGCAAAAGGATTGATCACGTTTACAAAAAATATCATATTTATGTATAGAAACAAGAGCCTAGAATAGATCCCAAAATGCTAACAATATGGTTGGTATTTTTCTAGTTTTTTGGCTAATTCAAAAAATAGTTTTTAAAGCAAGCAATTTTGGGGGAATTCCCTGGCAGTCCAGTGATTAGGGCTTTGTGTTTCCACCGCGCAGGGCGCGGGTTCGATCTCTGGTTGGGGAACTAAGATCCCGTATGCCATGTGGTGTGGTCCAAAAAAATAAGAAATGAAACAAGGAATTCTTGAACTTTCCTAAAAGTAATTATTTCAAAAGACAATCCTAATTTTCTAAGCTTGCAGCTTAAATGTTACTGCCTCTGTGAAGCCTTTTCCAGCCCTTTTATGCAATAATTTGTCATGCCTTGCTCTGATTTCCCCATGATCTTTTATCTTCAGATAAAAGAAAGCTCAGCAATCTGTCCATCTAGAGACTAAGTTATTCCAAGAACTAGGCCTAATGAAAGTTTGTCTTGACCACTAGCCTGGAAGGAGCGGTGGGAACTCCTCTCCATCAAGCCTGGGTCCTGCCTGCCTCCAGGGTGGACCCAGAGTGGAGTGAGGACGGACACACGTGGGAGTGAAGGAGCTGTACGCGGTCGCTGGCCTCCAGCAGCTCGTGCTCCGCCAGCTTGCGGGTGCGCTCCGTCCGCGCCAGGGCCACCTTCCTCTCCTCCGGCTCCTCCAGCAAGAGGCCATTCCTGTGCTCCACGAGGGCCAGCTGCTCCTTGAGGTCCTCGCTGCTCCTCAGGGCGTCATCCAGATGCAGCTGGGAGTCCTTCATGAGAAACCAGGGGTGAGACCGGAGCCCAGGGCAGGCTGAGGTCCCGCCAGGTCCTCCAGGGGCCGTGCACTCACCTTGAGCTGGCTCTGGACTGAGCACAGGTATTTCTGGGTCTCTGCCACCTGGCGGTTGGAGTGGCCCAGCTGAATCTCCATCTCACTGAGGTCTCTCTCCATCTTCTTCTTCAGCCTCAGAGCAACATTCCGGCTCCAGATCTCAGCATCCAGCACGCTTTGCATGGCCTTTGCTGCCCGCTGGCTGTTTCTTTTCAGCTGCTTGATTTCTTCTTCCTTCTCAGTGATCTTGCGGTCAAGCTCAGATTTCAGCTGGTTCAACTCTAGCTGGACACGCAAAATCTTGCCCTCTTCATGCTTCAAGGAACCCTGATAAAAGTAAAGGAGTGATTGGGATTGCCGGGGGCAGCCACCTTCTTGAATGAGGTTTTTCATCCCCATTAGGATAAAAAGGGTATTATTAGGCTCATTTTACAAATAAATAGAACAGTACTCAAAAAGGTCAAACAGTTTGCTCCCAAATTGTTACTAGTAATGAAACTAGAACTGAAGCTTTGTTGTTAACAATCTTATGTCTTGAGAAGGACAGAGCATCGTTTTCAATTAGTAAAAATTTTGATTACTGTGTCTTTTTAAATAGTGACCATAAGTCAGGAGCCAACCTCTGCTCAAAAAAGACAGAGAAAGACAGAGGAATTGCTCTCCTGTTATCCTGCATAGTGCAAATTTCCCTAGACCCTCTTAAGCATCCGCCCCTCACTGGCCACAGCTGGTGATTGCATCAGGATCCTGCACTCCTTGGACCACACAGAATTCCCAGCAGCCAAAGATGACCTTGTATAACTCTCTGTTAAAACTAAGGGATTCTGAGCTGGCTCTCAGGATGTTTGGTGATTGAGTTCTTGCTTTCTGAGAGGAAGACGTTGAGGACATAATGAACAAGTTTATTTATTCAATAGGAGAAATACGATGGACTAGAGAACACTCATGAGGCGAGGCAGCAGAGAGCAGCTGGTCCCCCCCCAGGGCGGGGGTGGGGCTGGATTCTTCCCATTGGAGCCCCAGTGCCTCCTGCAGGAAGGGCCCCTGGGGGTGGTCTAGTCCCCTTCCTCAGCGCCCCGCCCTCCTTCACATCCCAGACACGTGCCTCCACCTCTTCCAGGGCAGCCTGGAGGTCTGACTTTTCTTGCTGCACTTGCTTCCTGGTCTTCTCCAATTCCTGAAGATTCTTGCTCATTTCCGCAATCTGCATGGTTAAGTCGGAAATCTCTTCTGCAAAGCACAGGCTTGATTTAGGCTGTTTTCACAGGCTCTGTCTGATAGCACCGAAATTTGCCAGGGAATTTGGGGATTGGTGATTCATTCATGACCTTCATATAGGAGAGGACAAAGACAGGGAAACCTTTCGGGGGAGGTGTCGACAAGACACAGGTGTGTGGCCTCACCTGAAGATGCAGAGGGAGGAACAACAGAACACCTGTATGACCCTGAACCTTCACACGGTACACAAAAGGGTCACAGAGAGGACCGGGGGAGACTACTGTGGAGAAAACACAGAATCATGGTCTCAGAAATAGAAGGGGCTTTAGAGGCCATTGGGTCTGGTCTAGTTTTGTAGGACAGCGGTCTGAGATCCTAAGGGATCTAGTGACAGGATCAAGGACACAAAGCCATGTAGAGACAGAATCCATGGAAGATATGTTCTGTAGAAGAGCACGGAGCTTAGCAGCCCAGCGAAGCCTCTGTTCTCGAGAACAAGGCTTGGCTGTGACTATGCCTTACATTGGGGAAGTTTGGGTCCCAGGGTAAAGTGAATAGATGTGAGGATTTGTGGGGCATCGGGAAGGAGGAGGCTATGGCCAAATGGGGGAGTGGTGGCCAGAAGAGAAGGGGGGCTGTCACACACCTGTGATAGGGAGAGAGCTGGGGGCTGTCACACCCCTGTGACGGGAAGACAGCTGGGGGCTGTCACATAGCTGTGATGGGGAGACAGTTGGGGGCAGTCACATACCTGTGAAGTGGAGACGGCTGGGGGCTGTCACATACCTGTGATGGGGAGAGAGTTGGGGGCTGTCAGGCACCTGTGGTGCAGAGAGAGCTGGGGGCTGTCACATACCTGTGATGGGGAGACAGCTGGGGGCTGTGACTCACCGGTGATGGGGAGAGAGGTGGGGGCTGTGACTCACCTGTGATGGGGAGAGAGATGGGGGCTGCCACCTACCTGTGATGGGGAGAGAGCTGGGGGCTGTCACGCACCTGTGATGTGGAGACAGCTTGGGGTTGTCACGTACCAGTGATGGGTAGAGAGCTGAGGGCTGTCACCCAAAGGAGAAGGGGAGAGGGCTGGGGGCTGTCACATACCTGTGATATGGTGACAGCTGGGGACGGTCACACACCTGTGATGGGGAGACAGCTGGGGGCTGTTACATACCTATAATGGGGAGACAGATGGGGGCTGTCACATACCTGTGATGTGGAGACAGCTGGGGGCTGTCACATACCTGTGATGGGGAGAGAGTTGGGGGCTGTCAGGGACCTGTGACGCGGAGACAGATGGGGCCTGTCACATACCTTTGATGGGGAGACAGCTGGGGGCTGTCACATACCTATGATGGGGAGAGAGTTGGGGGCTGTCAGGCACCTGTGATGCGGAGAGACCTGGGGGCTGTCACATACCTGTGATGGGGAGAGAGCTGGGGGCTGTCACACAGCTGTGATGGGGAGAGACCTGGGGGCTGTCACATACCTGTGATGCGGAGACAGCTGGTGTCTTTCAGATACCTGTGAAGTGGAGACAGTTGGGGGCTGACACATACCTGTGATGGTGAGAAAGGTGGGGGCTGTCAGGCACCTGTGACGAAGAGACAGCTGGGGGCTGTCACATACCTGTGATGGGGAGAAAGCAGGGGGCTGTCACTCATTTGTGATAGGGAGAGAGCTGGGGGCAGTTGCACACCTGTGATGGGAGACAGCTGGGGGCTGTCACTCACCTGTGATGGGGAGAGAGCAGGGGGCTGTCACACACCTCTGATGGTGAGAGAGGTGGGGACTGTCAAACACCTGTGATGGGAAGAGAGCTAGTGGTTGTCACATACCTGTGATGGGTAGAGAGATGGGGGCTGTCACATACCTGTGATGGGGAGAGAGCTGGGGACTGTCAGGCAACTGTGATGTGGTGACAGCTGGGGGCTGTCAAATACCTCTGATGGGGAGAGAGCTGGGGGCTTTCACTCACCTGTGATGGGGAGAGAGCTGGGGGCTGTCACTCACCTGTGTTGTGGAGAGAGCTGGGGGCTGTCACTCACCTGTAATGGGGAGAGAGATGGGGGCTGTCACTCACCTGTGATGGGGAGAGAGATGGGCGTTGTCACACACCTGTGATATGGAGACAACTGGGGACGGTCACACACTTGTGATGGGGAGAGAGCTTGGGATTGTCACATACCTGTGATGTGGAGACAGCTGGGGGCTGTCACATACATATAATATGGAGACAGCTGGGGGCTGTCACATATCTGTGAAGTGGAGACAGCTGTGGGTTGTCACATACCTATCATGGGGAGAGTTGGGGGCTCTCACTCACCTGTGATGGGGAAAGAGCTGGGGACTGTCACGCACCTGTGATGGGGAGAGAGTTGGGGACTGTCAAACACCGATGATGGGGAGAGTGCTGGGGGCTGTCACTCACCTGTGATGGCAAGAGAGCTGGGGGCGATCACACACCTGTGTTGGGGAGAGAGATGGGGACTTTCAAACACCTGTGATGGGGAGAGAGCTGGGGCTCACACATACCTGTGATGCGTAGACAGCTAGTGGTTGTCACATAACTGTGATGTGGAGACAATGGGGGCTGTCACATACCTGTGATGGGGAGAGAGCTGGGGGCTGTCACTCACCTGTGTTGTGGAGAGAGCTGGGGGCTGTCACTCACCTGTAATGGGAAGAGAGATGGGGGCTGTCACTCACCTGTGATGGGGAGAGAGCTGCGGGCTGTCACCCACCTGTGAAGGGGAGGGAGATGGGGGCTGTGACACACCTGTGATGGGGAGAAAGATGGGGACTGTCACATACCTATGATGCTGAGACAGCTGGGGGCTGTCACTCACCTGTGATGCGGAGAAAGCCGGTGGCTGTCACATAACTGTGATGGGGAGAGAGTTGGGGGCTGTCAGGCTCCTGTGATGCGGAGACAGCTGGGGGCTGTAAGATACCTGTGATGGGGAGAGAGCTGGGGGCTGTCACTCACCTGTGATGGGGAGAGAGATGTGGACTGTCACATACCTGTGTCGCTGAGACAGCTGGGGATTGTCACATACCTGTGATGGGGAGAGAGCTGGAGGCTGCCACTCACCTGTGATGGGGAGAGAGCTGGGGGCTGTCACTCACCTGTAATGGGGAGAGAGATGGGGGATCTCACTCACCTGGGATGGGGAGAGAGCTGGGTGCTGTCACCCACCTGTGAAGGGAAGAGAGCTGGGCGTTGTCACGCACCTGTGATATGGAGACAGCTGGGGAAGGTCACACAGCTGTGATGGGAAGACAGCTTGGGGTTGTCACATAACTGTTATGTGAAGATAGCTGGGGGCTGTCACCTATAATGGGGAGACAGCTGGGGGCAGTCACATACCTGTGATGTGGAGACAGCTGGGGCCTGTCATATACCTGTGATGGGGAGAGAGTTGGGGGCTGTCACGCACCTGTGATGCGGAGACAGCTGGGGGTTGTCACACACCTGTGATGGTGAGAGAGATGGGGACTGTTAAACACCTGTGATGGGGACAGAGCTGGGGCTGTCACACACCTGTGATGGGCAGAGATTTGGGAACTGTCAAACACCTGTGATGGGGAGAGTGCTGGGGCTGTCACATACCTGTGATGTGGAGAAAGCTGGAGGCTGTCACATACCTGTGATGGGGAGACAGTTGGGGGCTGTCAGGCACCTGTGATGCGGAGACAGCTGGTGCCTGTCACATACCTGTGATGGGGAGAGTGCTGGGGGCTGTCTCTCACCTGTGATGGGGAGAGAGCTGGTGGCTATCTCACACCTGTGATGGGGAGAGAGATGGGGACTGTCAAACACCAGTGATGGGGAGAGACCTGGGGGCTGTCACATACCTGTGATGCGGAGACAGTTGGTGTCTTTCACATACCTGTGATGTGGTGACAGCAGGGCGAAGACACATACATGTGATGCGGAGAAAGTTGGGGGCTGTCAGGCACCTGTGATGCGGAGACAGCTGCGGGCTGTCACATACATGTGATGGGGAGAGAGCTGGGGGCTGTCACATATCTGTGATGTGGAGAGAATGGGGGCTGTCACATACGTGTGATGGGGAGAGAGCTGGGGGCTGTCACTCACCTGTGTTGTGGAGAGAGCTGGGGGCTGTCACTCACCTGTAATGGGGAGAGAGATGGGGGCTGTCACTCACCTGTGATGGGGAGAGAGCTGGGCGTTGTCACACACCTGTGATATGGAGACAACTGGGGACGGTCACACACTTGTGATGGGGAGAGAGCTTGGGATTGTCACATACCTGTGATGTGGAGACAGCTGGGGGCTGTCACATATCTGTGAAGTGGAGACAGCTGTGGGTTGTCACATACCTATCATGGGGAGAGTTGGGGGCTCTCACTCACCTGTGATGGGGAAAGAGCTGGGGGCTGTCACGCACCTGTGATGGGGAGAGAGTTGGGGACTGTCAAACACCTATGATGGGGAGAGTGCTGGGGGCTGTCACTCACCTGTGATGGCAAGAGAGCTGGTGGCGATCACACACCTGTGGTATGGAGACAGCTGGGGACGGTCACTCACCTGTGATAGGGAGAGAGCTGGAGGCTGTCACACACCTGTGATGGGGATAGAGCTTGGGGCTGTCACTAACCTATAATGGGGAGAGAGCTGGGAGCTGTCACATACGTGTGATGGGGAGATAGATGGGGACTGTCAAACACCTGTGATGGGGAGAGAGCTGGGTGCTGTCACATAAAAAGTGATGTGGAGAGATACTGGGGCTCTCACTTACCTGTGATGTGGTGACAGCTGGGGGCTGTCAAATACCTCTGATGGGGAGAGAGCTGGGGGCTGTCACTCACCTGTGATGGGGAGAGAGCTGGGGACTGTCAAACACCTATGATGGGGAGAGAGCTGGGAGCTGTCACATACCTGTGATGCGGAGAGAGCTGGTGGCAGTTTCATACCTGTGATGTGGAGACAGCTGTGGGCTGTAACATACCTGTGATGCAAAGAGAGTTGGGGGCTGTCAGGCACCTGTGATGCAGAGACAGATGGCGTCTGTCACATACCTATGATGGGGAGAGAGTTGGGGGCTGTCACTCCCCTGTCATGGGGAGAGACCTTGGGGCTGTAACACACCTGTGATGGGGAGAGAGCTGGGGGCTGTCACTCACCTGTAATGGGGAGAGAGCTGGGGGCTGTCACACACCTGTTATGGGGAAAGAGATGGCGACTGTCAAACACCTGTGATGGGGAGAGACCTGGGGGCTGTCACATACCTGTGATGTGGAGACAGCTGGTGTCTTTCAGATACCTGTGAAGTGGAGACAGTTGTGGGCTGACACATACCTGTGACGGGGAGAGAGCTGGGGGCTTAAAATCACCTGTGACAGGGAGAGACCTGGGGGCTGTTACTCACCTGTAATGGGGAGAGCGCTGGGGGCTGTCACACACCTGTGATGGGGAAGGAGATGGGATTGTCAAACACCTGTGATGGGGAGAGACCTGGGGGATGTCACATACCTGTGACGTGGAGATAGGTGGGGGCTGTCACATACCTGTTATGGGGAGAAAGCTAGGGGTTGTCACATACCTGTGATGGGGAGAGGGTTGGGGGCTGTCAGGCTCCTGTGCTGCGGAGACAGCTGGGGGCTGTCAGATACCTGTGATGGGGAGAGAGCTGGGGACTGTCACCCACCTGTGAAGGGGAGAGAGTTGGGCGTTGTCACGGACCTGTGATATGGAGAGAGCTGGGGAAGGCACACACCTGTGATGGGGAGAGGGTTGGGGGCTGTCACGCACCTGTGAGGCAGAGCGAGCTGTGGGTTGTCACATACCTATCATGGGGAGAGAGCTGGGGGCTGTCACTCACCTGGATGGGGAGAGAGATGGGGACTGTCGAACACCTATGATATGGAGAGAGCTGGGGGCTGTCACATACCTGTGTTGGGGAGAGAGCTGGGGGCTGTTACTCACCTATGATGGGAACAGACATAGGGGCTGTCTATCACCTGTGATGGGGAGAGAGCTGTGGGCTGGCACATACCTGTGACGGGGAGAGAGCTGGGGGCTGTAACGCACCTGTGATTCGGAGAGAGCTGGGGGCTGTCACTCACCTGTGATTCGGAGACAGCTGGGGGCTGTCACATACCTGTGATGGGGAGAGAGATGGGGACTGTTAAATACCTGTGTTGGGCAGAGAGTTGGGTACTTTCACACACCTGTGTTGGGGAGAGAGATGGGGACTGTCAAACACCTGTGATGGGGAGAGAGCTGGGGTCTGTCACCCACCTGTGAAGGGGAGAGGGCTGGGCATTGTCACGCACTTGTGATATGGAGACACCTGGGGACGGTCACACACCTGTGATGGGGAGAGAGCTTGGTGTTGTCACATACCTGTGACGTGGAGACTGCTGGGGGCTGTCACATACCTATAATGGGGAGAGAGCTGGGGGCTGTCACATACCTGTGATGTGGAGACAGCTGGGGCCTATCATATATCTGTGATGGGGAGAGAGTAGGGGGCTGTCTCTCACCTGTGATGGGGAGAGAGCTGGGGGCTGTCAAACAGCTGTGATGGGGAGAGAGCTGGGGGCTGTCACATATCTGTGATATGGAGAGAGCTGGTTGCTGTTTCATACCAGTGATGCGGAGAGAGCTGCGGGCTGTCACCCACCTGTGAAGGGGAGGGAGATGGGGGCTGTGACACACCTGTGATGGGGAGAAAGATGGGGACTGTCACATACCTATGATGCTGAGACAGCTGGGGGCAGTAACTCACCTGTGATGCTGAGACAGCTGGGGGCTGTCACATACCTGTGATGGAGAGAGAGCTGGGGGCTGTTACTCACCTGTGAAGGGAGGAGAGATGGGGGCTCTCAATCTGGGGAGAGAGATGGGGGCTGTCACATACCTGTGATGGGGAGAGAGCTGGGACTGTCACACAACTGTGGTATGGAGACAGCTGGGGACGGTCACTCACCTGTGATAGGGAGAGAGCTGGGGGCTGTCACACACCTGTGATGGGGAGAGAGCTTGGGGTTGTCACATAACTGTTATGTGGAGACAGCTGGGGGCTGTCACCTATAATGGGGAGACAGCTGGGGGCTGTCATAAACCTGTGATGTGGAGACAGCTGGGGCCTGTCATATACCTGTGATGGGGAGAGAGTTGGGTGATGTCACGCACCTGTGAGGCGGAGACAGCTTGGGGCTGTCACATACCTGTGACGGGGAGAGCGCTGGGGGTTGTTACTCACCTGTAATGGGAAGAGAGATGGGGGCTGTCAGTCACCTGTGATGGGGAGAGAGCTGGGGGCTGTCACTCACCTGTAATGGGGAGAGAGATGGGGGCTGTCACGTACCTGTGATGGGGAGAGAGCAGGAGCTGTCACGCACCTGTGATATGGAGACAGCTGGGGACGGTCACACACCTGTGATGGGGAGAGAGTAGGGGGCTGTCAGGCAACTGTGATGTGGTGACAGCTTGGGGCTGTCAAATGCCTCTGATGGGGAGAGAGCTGGGGGCTGTCACTCACCTGTGATGGGGAGAGAGATGGGGTCTGTCACATACCTGTGAGGTGGAGACAGGTGGGGGCTGTCACATACCTGTGAAGGGGAGAGAGTTGAGGGCTGTCAGGCACCTGTGATGCGGAAAAAGCTGGGGGCTGTCACATACCTGTGATGGGGAGAGAGCTGGGGGCTGTCACTCCCCTGTGATGGGCAGAGAGCTGGGGGCTGACACAGACCTGTGAAGGGGAGACGGATAGGGACTGTCAAACACCTGTGATTGGGCGTGAGCTTGGGCTCACACATATTTGTGATGCGGAGACAAGTCGTGGCTGTCACATACCTGTGATGTGGAGATACTGGGGTCTGACACATACCTGTGATGGGGAGAGAGTTGGGGGCTGTCGGGCACCTATGATGTGGAGACACCTGGGGGCTGTCACATACCTGTGATGGGGAGAGAGCTGGGGGCTTAAAATCACCTGTGACGGGGAGAGACCTGGGGGCTGTTACTCACCTGTAATGGGGAGAGCGCTGGGGGCTGTCACACACCTGTGATGGGGAAGGAGATGGGATTGTCAAACACCTGTGATGGGGAGAGACCTGGGGGATGTCACATACCTGTGACGTGGAGATAGGTGGGGGCTGTCACATACCTGTGATGGGGAGAGAGCTGGGGGCTTTCACTCACCTGTGATAGGGAGAGAGCTGGGGGTTGTCACACAAAAGTGATGTGGAGAGATATTGGGGCTGTCACTTAGCTGTGATGGGGAGAGAGATGGGGGCTGTCAATCACCTGTGATGGGGAGAGATCTGGGGGCTGTCACATACATGTGACTGGGAAGGGTGCTGGGGGCTGTCACTCACCTGTGATGCGAAGAAAGCCGGTGGCTGTCACATACCTGTGATGGGGAGAGAGTTGGGGGCTGTCAGGCTCCTGTGATGTGGAGACAGCTGGGGGCTGTCACATAACTGTGATGGGGAGAGAGTTGGGGGCTGTCAGGCTCCTGTGATGCGGAGACAGCTGGGGGCTGTAAGATACCTGTGATGGGGAGAGAGCTGGGGGCTGTCACTCACCTGTGATGGGGAGAGAGATGTGGACTGTCACATACCTGTGTCGCTGAGACAGCTGGGGATTGTCACATACCTGTGATGGGGAGAGAGCTGGAGGCTGCCACTCACCTGTGATGGGGAGAGAGCTGGGGGCTGTCACTCACCTGTAATGGGGAGAGAGATGGGGGATCTCACTCACCTGGGATGGGGAGAGAGCTGGGTGCTGTCACCCACCTGTGAAGGGAAGAGAGCTGGGCGTTGTCACGCACCTGTGATATGGAGACAGCTGGGGAAGGTCACACAGCTGTGATGGGAAGACAGCTTGGGGTTGTCACATAACTGTTATGTGAAGATAGCTGGGGGCTGTCACCTATAATGGGGAGACAGCTGGGGGCAGTCACATACCTGTGATGTGGAGACAGCTGGGGCCTGTCATATACCTGTGATGGGGAGAGAGTTGGGGGCTGTCACGCACCTGTGATGCGGAGACAGCTGGGGGTTGTCACACACCTGTGATGGTGAGAGAGATGGGGACTGTTAAACACCTGTGATGGGGACAGAGCTGGGGCTGTCACACACCTGTGATGGGCAGAGATTTGGGAACTGTCAAACACCTGTGATGGGGAGATTGCTGGGGCTGTCACATACCTGTGATGTGGAGAAAGCTGGAGGCTGTCACATACCTGTGATGGGGAGACAGTTGGGGGCTGTCAGGCACCTGTGATGCGGAGACAGCTGGTGCCTGTCACATACCTGTGATGGGGAGAGTGCTGGGGGCTGTCTCTCACCTGTGATGGGGAGAGAGCTGGTGGCTATCTCACACCTGTGATGGGGAGAGAGATGGGGACTGTCAAACACCAGTGATGGGGAGAGACCTGGGGGCTGTCACATACCTGTGATGCGGAGACAGTTGGTGTCTTTCACATACCTGTGATGTGGTGACAGCAGGGCGCAGACACATACATGTGATGCGGAGAAAGTTGGGGGCTGTCAGGCACCTGTGATGCGGAGACAGCTGCGGGCTGTCACATACATGTGATGGGGAGACAGCTGGGGGCTGTCACATATCTGTGATGTGGAGAGAATGGGGGCTGTCACTCACCTGTGTTGTGGAGAGAGCTGGGGGCTGTCACTCACCTGTAATGGGGAGAGAGATGGGGGCTGTCACTCACCTGTGATGGGGAGAGAGCTGGGCGTTGTCACACACCTGTGATATGGAGACAACTGGGGACGGTCACACACTTGTGATGGGGAGAGAGCTTGGGATTGTCACATACCTGTGATGTGGAGACAGCTGGGGGCTGTCACATATCTGTGAAGTGGAGACAGCTGTGGGTTGTCACATACCTATCATGGGGAGAGTTGGGGGCTCTCACTCACCTGTGATGGGGAAAGAGCTGGGGGCTGTCACGCACCTGTGATGGGGAGAGAGTTGGGGACTGTCAAACACCTATGATGGGGAGAGTGCTGGGGGCTGTCACTCACCTGTGAAGGGGAGAGAGTTGGGCTTTGTCACGCACCTGTGATATGGAGACAGCTGGGGACGGTCACTCACCTGTGATAGGGAGAGAGCTGGAGGCTGTCACACACCTGTAATGGGGAGAGAGATGGGGGCTGTCTCTCACCTGTGATGGGGAGAGAGCTGGGGGCTGTCACCCACCTGTGAAGGGGAGAGAGTTGGGCGTTGTCACGCACCTGTGATATGGAGACAGCTGGGGATGGCACACACCTGTGATGGAGAGTTGGGAGCTGTCACGAACCAGTGATAGGGAGAGACAAGGGAGCTTTCACACACCTGTAATGGGGAGAGATATGGGGACTGTCAAACACCTGTGATCGGGAGAGAGCTGGGGGCTGTCACATACCTGTGATGCAGAGACAGTTGGTGGCTGTTACATACCTGTGATGTGGAGAAAGCTGGGGGCTGTCACATACATATGATGGGGAGAGAGTTGGGGGCTGTCAGGCACCTGTGATGCAGAGACAGCTGGAGGCTGTCACATACCTGTGTTGGGGAGAGTGCTGGGGTCTGTCACTCACCTGTGATGCGGAGAGAGCTGGTGGCTGTGACATACTTGTGATGGGGAGACAGCCGGGGGCCGTCACTCACCTGTGATGGGGAGAGAGCTGGGAACTGTGACACACCTGTGATGGGGAGAGAGATGGGGACTGTCACATACCTATGATGCTGAGACAGCTGGGGGCTGTCACTCACCTGTGATGGGGAGAGTGATGGGGACTGTCACATACCTGTGATGCTGAGACAGCTGGGGGCTGTCATATACCTGTGATGGAGACAGAGCTGGTGGCTGTTACTCACCTGTGTTGGGAAGAGAGATGGGGGCTGTCAATCACCTGTGATGTGGAGAGAGTTGGGGGCGGTCACTGACCTGTGATGGGGAGAGAGATGGGGGCTGTCATACATCTGTGATGGGGAGAGAGCTGAGACTGTCACGCACCTGTTGTATGGAGACAGCTGGGAACGGCACACACCTGTGATGGGGAGAGACCTTGGGCTTGTCACATACCTGTGATGTGGAGACAGCTGGGGTCTATCACATACCTATAATGGGGAGACAGTTGGGGGCTGTCACATACCTGTGATGGGGAGAGAGTTGGGGGCTGTCACGCAGCTGTGAGGCAGAGACAGCTGTGGGTTGTCACATACCTATCATGGGGAGAGAGCTGGGGGCTGTTACTCACCTGTGATAGGAGGAGAGATAGGGGCTGTCTATCAACTGTGATGGGGAGAGAGCTGGGGGCTGTCACGCACCTGTGATGGGGAGAGAGCTGGGGGTTGTGTCTCACCTGTGATCGGGCGAGAGATGGGCGCTGTCACTCACCTGTGATGGTGAGATAGATGTGGGCTGTCACTCACCTGTGATGGGGAGAGAGATGGGGGCTGTTAAATAACTGTGATGGGGAGAGAGCTGGGTACATTCACACACCTGTGTTGGGGAGAGAGATGGGGACTGTCAAACACCTGTGATGGGGAGAGTGCTGGGGGCTGTCACACAAAAGTGATGTAGAGAGAGCTGGGGGCTGTGACGCACCTGTGATGTGGAGACAGCTGGGGGCTCTAACATACCTATGATGGGGGAGAGTTGGGAACTGTCACGAACCAGTGATGGGGAGAGACCAGGGGGCTCTCACACACCTGTAATGTGGAGAGATATGGGGACTGTCAAACACCTGTGATCGGGAGAGAGCTGGGGGCTGTCACATACCTGTGATGCAGAGACAGTTGGTGGCTGTTACATACCTGTGATGTGGAGACAGCTGGGAGCTGTCACATACATGTGATGGGGAGAGAGTTGGGGGCTGTCAGGCACCTGTGATGCAGAGACAGCTGGAGGCTGTCACATACCTGTGTTGGGGAGAGTGCTGGGGGCTGTCACTCAACTGTGATGGGGAGAGAGCTGGGGGCTATCACACTCCTGTGATGGGGAGAGAGCTGGAGGCTGTCACATACCTGTGATGGGGAGAGAGTAGGGCGATGTCAGGCACTTGTGATGCGGAGAGAGCTGGAGACTGTCAGATACCTGTGATGCGGAGACAGCTGCTAGCTGTTACATCCCTGTCATGTGGAGACAGCTGGGGGCTGTCTCACACTTGTGATGGGGAGAGAGCTGGGGGCTGTCACATACCTGAGACTGGGAGAGAGCAGGGGGCTGTCAGGCACCTGTGATGCAGAGAAACTGGTGGCTGTCACATACCTGTGATGGGGAGAGAGTTGGAGGCTGTCACATACCTGTGATGGGGAGAGAGTTGGGGCCTGTCAGGCACCTCTGATGCGGAGACACCTGGGGGCTGTCACATACTGGCGATGCGGAGAGAGTTGGGGGCTGTCAGGCACCTGTGATGCTGAGAATTCTGGGGGCAGTCACATACCTGTGATGGGGAGAGAGCTGGGGGCTGTCACTCCCCTGTGATTGGGAGAGAGCTGGGGGCTCTCACACACCGGTGATGGGGAGAGACCTGGGGGCTGTCACTCACCTGTGATGGGGAGAGAGCTGGGAGTTGTCACTCACCTGTGATGGTGAGAGAGCTGGGGGCTGTCACTCAACTGTGATGTGGAGAGAGCTGGGGGCTGTCACCCACCTGTGAAGGGGAGAGAGCTGGGCGCTGTCACGCACCTGTGATATAGGGACAGCTGGGTCGGTCACACACCTGTGATGTCGATAGAGCTTGGGGTTGTCACATACCTGTGATGTGGAGACAGCTGGGGGCTGTCACATAACTGTGATGGGGAGAGAGCTGGGGGCTCTCACGCACCTGTGATGCAGAGACAGCTGGAGGCTGTCACTCACCTGTGATGGGGAGAGTGATGGGGACTGTCACATACCTGTGATGCTGAGACAGCTGGGGGCTGTCATATACCTGTGATGGAGACAGAGCTGGTGGCTGTTACTCACCTGTGTTGGGAAGAGAGATGGGGGCTGTCAATCACCTGTGATGTGGAGAGAGTTGGGGGCGGTCACTGACCTGTGATGGGGAGAGAGATGGGGGCTGTCATACATCTGTGATGGGGAGAGAGCTGAGACTGTCACGCACCTGTTGTATGGAGACAGCTGGGGACGGCACACACCTGTGATGGGGAGAAACCTTGGGCTTGTCACATACCTGTGATGTGGAGACAGCTGGGGTCTATCACATACCTATAATGGGGAGACAGTTGGGGGCTGTCACATACCTGTGATGGGGAGAGAGTTGGGGGCTGTCACACACCTGTGAGGCAGAGACAGCTGTGGGTTGTCACATACCTATCATGTGGAGAGAGCTGGGGGCTGTTACTCACCTGTGATGGGAGGAGAGATAGGGGCTGTCTATCAACTGTGATGGTGAGAGAGCTGGGGGCTGTCACACACCTTTGATGGGGAGAGAGATAGGGACTGTCACATACCTGTGATGCGGAGACAGCTGGCAGCTGTCACATACCTGTGATTAGGAGAGAGCTGCTGGCTGCCACTCACCTGTGATGGGGGGAGAGCTGGGGGCTGTCACACACCTGTGATAGGGAGAGAGATGGGGACTTTCAAACACCTGTGATGGGGAGAGAGCTGGGGGCTGTCACATACCTGTGAGGCGGAGACAGCTGTGAGTTGTCACATACCTATCATGGGGATAGAGCTGCGGGCTGTCACTCACCTATGTTGGGGAGAGAGTGTGGGGATGTCACACACTTGTGATGGGGAGAGAGATGGGGACTCTCAAACACTTATGATGTGGAGATAGCTGGGGGCTGTCACTCACCGGTGATGGGGAGAGAGATGGGGGCTTTAACATACCTGTGATGGGGAGAGATCTGGGTGCTTTCACACACCTGTGATGGGGAGAGATTTGGGGACTGTCAAACACTGGTGATGGGGAGAGTGCTGGGGGCTGTCACACAAAAGTGATGTGGACAGAGCTTGGCGCTGTCACTCACCAGTGATGGGGAGACACCTGGGGTCTGGCACACACCTGTTATCGGGAGAGAGATGGGGGCTGTCACGTACCTGTGATTCGGAGATTGCTGGCGGCTGTCACATAACTGTGATGGGGAGACAGCTGGGGGCTGTCACTCAGCTGTGATGGGGAGAGAGATAGGGGCTGTCAATCACCTGTGATCGGGAGAGAGCTGGGGGCTGTCACCCATCTGTGAAGGGGAGAGAGCTGGGGACTGTCACCCATCTGTGATATGGAGACAGCTGAGGACGGTCAAACACCTGTGATGGGGAGAGAGCTTGGCGTTGTCACATACCTGTGATGTGTAGACAGCTGGGGGCTATCATATACCTGATATGGGGTGTGAACTGGGGGCTGTCACATACCTGTGATGTGGAGACAGCTGGGGGCTGTCACTTACCTGCGATACGGAGAGAGTTGGGGGCTGTCAGGCTCCTGTGATGCGGAGATAGCTGGGGGCTGTCAGATATCTATGATGGGGAGAGAGCTGGGGGCTGTCCCTCACCTGTGATGTGGAGAGAGCTGGGGGCTGTCACACACCTTTGATGGGGAGAGAGATGGGGACTGTCACATACCTATGACGCGGAGACAGCTGGCGGCTGTCACATACCTGTGATGAGGAGAGAGCTGGGGGCTGCCACTCACCTGTGATAGGGAGAGAGATGGGGCCTGTCAGGCACCTCTGATGCGGAGACAGCTGGGGGCTGTCACATACCTGCGATGCGGAGAGAGATGGGGGCTGTCACTCTCCTGTGATTGGGAGAGAGCTGGGGGCTCTCACACACCTCTGATGGGGAGAGAGTTGGGGGCTGTCACTCACCTGTGATGGGGAGAGAACTGGGAGTTGTCACTCACCTGTGATGGTGAGAGAGCTGGGGGCTGTCACTCAGCTGTCATGGGGAGAGAGCTGGGGGCTGTCCTTCACCTGTGATGGGGAGAGAGCTGGGTGCTGTCACCCACCTGTGAAGGGGAGAGAGCTGGGCGCTGTCACGCACCTGTGATATAGAGACAGCTGGGTCGGTCACACACCTGTGATGGGGATAGAGCTTGGGATTGTCACATACCTGTGATGTGGAGACAGCTGGGGGCTGTCACATACCTGTGATGGGGAGAGAGTTGGGGGCTCTCACGCAGCTGTGATGCGTGGACAGTTGGGGGCTGTCACATACCAGTGATGGGGAAAGAGCTGGGGGCTGTGACTCACCTGTGATGGGGAGAGAGTTGGGGGCTGTCACTCACGTGTGATGGGGAGATAGCTGGGGGCTGTCACTCACCTGTGATGGGGAGAGAGATGGGGGCTGTTACATACCAGTGATGGCGAGAGATTTGGGTGCTTTCACACACCTGTGATGGGGAGAGGTTTGGGGACTGTCAAACACTGGTGATGGGGAGAGTGCTGGGGGCTGTCACACAAAAGTGATGTGGAGAGAGCTTGGGGCTGTCACTCACCTGTGATGGGGAGAGTTTTGGGGACTGTCAAACACTGGTGATGGGGAGAGTGCTGGGGGCTGTCACACAAAAGTGATGTGGAGAGAGCTTGGGGCTGTCACTCACCTGTGATGGGGAGACAGCTGGGGTCTGGCACACACCTGTGATGGGGAGAGAGCTGGGGGCTGTCACTCTCCTGTAATTGGGAGAGAGCTGTGGGCTCTCACACAGCTGTGATGGGGAGAGACCTGGGGGCTATCACTCACCTGTGATGGGGAGAGAGCTGGAGGGTGTCAATCAACTGTCATGGGGAGAGAGATGGGGGCTGTCCCTCACCTGTGATGGGGAGACAGCCTGGGGCCGTCACTCACCTGTGTTGGGGAGAGAGCTGAGCACTGTCACTCACCTTTGATGGCGAGAGAGCTGGGGGCTTTCACACACCTGTGATGGGGAGAGAGATGGGGCCTGTCAAACACCTGTGATGGGGAGATAGCTGGGGGCTGTCACACACCTGTGATGGGGAGAGAGATGGGGACTGTCAAACACCTGTGATGGGGAGAGAGCTTGGCGTTGTCACATACCTGTGATGTGTAGACAGCTGGGGGCTATCATATACCTGATATGGGGTGTGAACTGGGGGCTGTCAGGCTCCTGTGATGTGGAGATAGCTGGGGGCTGTCAAATATCTATGATGGGGAGAGAGCTGGGGGCTGTCCCTCACCTGTGATGTGGAGAGAGCTGGGGGCTGTCACACACCTTAGATGGGGAGAGAGATGGGGACTGTCACATACCTATGATGCGGAGACAGCTGGCGGCCGTCACATAACTGTGATGAGGAGAGAGCTGGGGGCTGCCACTCACCTGTGATTGGGAGAGAGCTGGGGGCTCTCACTCACCTGTGATGGGGAGATCGCTGGGGGCTGTCACACACCTGTGATGGGGAGAGAGCTGGTGGCTGTCATATAACTGGGATATGGAGACAGCTAGTGGCTGTCACGTACCTGTGATAGCGAGACAGCATTGGGCTGTCACTTACCTGTGATGGAGAAAGTGTTGGGGGCTGTCAGGCACCTGTGATGCGGAGATAGCTGTGGGCTGTCCCATACCTGAGATGCGGAGAGAGCTTGGGGCTGTCACTCACCTGTGATGCAGAGAGAGCTGGGGGCTGTCTCACACCTGTGATGGGGAAAGGGATGGGGACTGTCAAACACCTCTCATGGGGAGAGAGCTGGGGGCTCTCACATACCTCTAATGCTGAGACAGAAGGGGGCTGTCAAATACTTGTAAGGAGGAGAGAGCTGGGGGTCACACATACCTGTGATGCGGAGACACATGGGGGCTGTCACATACCTGTGATGGGGAAAGAGTTGGGGGCTGTCGTTCACCTGTGATGCGGAGACATCTGTGGGCTGTCATATACCTGAGATGGTGAGAGAGCTGGGGGCTGTCACTCACCTGTGATGGGGAGAGAGCTGGGGACTGTCACACACCTGTGATTGGGAGAGAGCTGTCAGCTGTCACTCTCCTGTAATGCGGAGACAGCTGGGGGCTGTCACATACCTGTGATGGGAAGAGTGATGGGGACTGTCAAACACCTGTGATGGGGAGAGAGTTGGGGCTATCACTCACCTGTGATGGGGAGCGAGATGGGGGCTCTCACTCACCTGTGATGGGGAAAGAGATGGGGGCTGTCACACACCTGTGAAGGGGAGAGGGATGAGGACTGCCACATACCTGTGATGCTGAGACAGCTGGGGACTGTCACACACCTCTGATGGGGAGAGAGCTGAGGGCTGTCACTCACCTGTGATGGGGGGAGAGCTGGTGGCTGTCACACACCTGTGATGGTAAGAGAGAAAGGGAATTTCAAACACCTGTGCTGGGGAGAGACTTGGGGGTTGTCACATACCTGTGATGCGGAGAGAGCTGGTGGCTGTCACATATCTGTAATGTGGAGAAAGCTGGAGGCTATCACATAGCTGTGATGAGGAGAGAGTTGGGGGCTGTCAGGCACCTATGATGCAGAGACAGCTGGGCGCTGTCACATACCTGTGATGGGGAGAGTGCTGTGGTTTGTCACTCACCTGTTATGGGGAGAGAGATGGGAGCTGTCACTAACCTGTGATGTGGAGAGACATGGGGGCTGTCACTCACCTGTGATGGGGAGAGAGCTGGGGGCTGTCACACACCTGTGATGGGGAGAGAGCTTGGGGTTGTTCACATACCTGTGATGGGGGGAAGGCTGGGGGCTATAACATACCTGTAGTGGGGAGACACCTGCGGGCTGTCACATAACTGTGATGGGGAAACAGCTGGGGGCTTTCATTCACCTGTGATGGGGAGAGAGCTGGCGGATGTCACATATCTGGGATGCGGAGACAGCTAGTGGCTGTCACATACCTGTGATGGGGAGACAGTTGGGGGCTGACACATCCGTGAGATGGGAAGAGAGCTGGGGGCTGTCCCTCACCTGTGATGGGGAGAGAGATGGGGACTGTCACATACATTTAAGGCTGAGACAGCTGGGGGCTGTCACACACCTGTGATGGGGAGAGAGCTGGGGGCTGTCATATACCTGTAATGGGGAGAGAGTTGGGAGCTGTCACTCACCTGGGATGGGGAGAGAGCTCAGGGCTGTCACACACCTGTAATAGGGTGAGAGCTGGGGGCTGTCACTCACCTGGGATGGGGAGAGAGCTGGGTGCGGTCCCACAATTGTGATGGGAAGAGTGATGGGGACTGTCAAACACCTGTGATGGGGAGAGAGCTGGGGGCTGTCACACACCTGTGATGCCCAGAGAGCTGCGAGCTGTCACATACCTGTGATGGGGAGAGAGTTGGGAGCTGTCACTCACTTGTGATGGGGAGAGAGCTGGGGGCTGTCACACACCTGTTATGGTGAGAGAGATGGGGACTGTCACATACCTGTAATGCTGAGACAACTGGGGGCTCTCACACACCTGTGATGGGGAGAGAGCTGAGGGTTGTCACATACCTGTGATGAGGAGAGGGTTGGGGGCTGTCACTCACCTGTGATGGGGAGAGAGTTCGGGGCTGTCACACACCTGTAATAGGGAGAGAGCTGGGGGGTGTCACTCACCTCGGATGGGGAGAGAGCTGGGGGCTGTCACACACCTGTGATGCGGAGACAGCTGCTGGCTGTCACATACCTGTGATGCCCAGACCGCTGGGAGCTGTCACATACCTGTGATGGGTAAAGAGTTGGTGGCTGTCGGGCACCTGTGATGCGGAGACAGCTGGGGGCTGTCACATACCTGAGATGGGGAAAGAGCTGGGGGTTTTCACTCACCTTTGATTGGGAGAGAGCTGGGGGCTCTCAAACACCAGAGATGGGGGTAGAGATGTGGCATGTCACATACCTGTTATGCTGAGACAGCTGGGGGCTGTCACATACCTGTGATGGGCAGAGAGCTGTGGTTGGTCACTCACCTGTTATGGGGAGAGTGATGGGGGCTGTCACTCACCTGTGATGGGGAGAGAGATGGGCCCTGTCACTCACCAGTGATGGGGAGAGAGCTGGGGGCTGTCAGACACCTGTGATGGGGATAGAGCTTGGGGGTGTTCACATACCTGTGATGTGGGGAAGGTGTCGGGCCTTCACATACCTCTAGTGGGGAGATACTAGCGGGCTGTCACATACCTGTGATGCGGAGACAGCTGGGGGCTGTCACTCACCTGTGATGGGGAGAGAGCTGGGGGCTTTCACACACCTGTGATTGGGAGAGAGATGGGGACTGTCAAACACCTGTGATGGGGAGAGAGCTGGCGGCTGTCACATACCTGGGATGCGCAGACAGCTTGTGGCTATCACATACCTGTGAAAGCAAGACACCTGGGAGTTGTCACATACCTGTGATGGGGAGAGAGTTGGGGGCTGTCAGGTACCTGTGATGGGGAGAGAGTTGGGGGCTGTCAGGTACCTGTGATGCGGAGACAGCTGGGGGCTGTCACATACCTGAGATGGCTAGAGAGATGCGGGCTGTGACTCACCTGTGATGGGAAGAGAGATGGGGACTGTCACTTACCTGGGATGTGGAGGCAGCTAGTGGCTGTCACATACCTGTGATAGCGACACAGCTTTGGGCTGTCACTTACGTGTGGTGGAGAGAGGGTTGGGGGCTGTCAGGCACCTGTGATGGGTAGAGAGCTGGGGGGTGTCACACGCCTGTGATGGCGAGAGAGCTGGGGGCTCACACATACCTGTAATGCGGAGACAGCCAGTGGCTCTCACGTACCTATGATGTGGAGACAGCTGGCGGCTGTCACATATCTGTGATGGGGAGAGAGTTGGGCGTTGTCATTCACCTGTGATTGGGAGACAGCTGGGGGCTTCACACACCTGTGATGGGTAGAGAGCTGGGGGCTGTCACTCACCTGTGATGGGGAGAGAGCTGGCGGCTGTCACACACTTGCGAAGGGGAGAGAGATGGGTACCGTCAAACACCTGTGATGTGGAGAGAGCTGTGGGCTCTCGGGCACCTGTGATGCGGAGACAGGTGAGGGCTGTCACATACCTGTGATGGGGGGAGAGCTGGGGGCTGTCACTCACCTGTGATGCGGAGAGAGCTGGGGGCTGTCACACACCTGTCATGGGGAAAGAAATGGGGACTGTCACATATCTGTAATGCTGAGACAGCTAGGGGCTGTCACACACCTGTGATGGGGAGAGAGCTAGGTGCTGTCACATACCTGTGATGCAGTGAGAATTGCGGTCTGTCACTCACCTGTGATGGGGAGAGAGCTGGGGGCTTCACACACCTGTGATGGGTAGAGACCTCGGGGCTGTCACAGACCTGTAACTGGGAGAGAGCTGGAGGCTGTCACTCACCTGTGATGGGGAGAAAGCTGGGGGCTGTCACACACCTGTGATGGGGAGAGTGATGGGGACTGTCACACACCTCTGAGGGGGACAGAGCTGGGGGCTGTCACATACCTGTGATGCGGAGACAGCTGGTGGCTGTAACATACCTGTGATATGGAGACAGTTGGGGGCTGTCACATACCTGTGATGGGGAGAGAGTTGGGGGCTGTCGGGCACCTGTGATGCGCAGACAGTTGGGGGCTGTCACATAGCTGAGATGTTGAGAGAGCTGGGGGCTGTCACTCACCTGTGATGGGGAGAGAGCTGGGCGCTGTCACACACCTGTGATGGGGAGAGAGATGGGGACCGTCAAACACCTGTGATGGGGAGAGAGTTTGGGGCTTTCACATACCTGTGATGCGGAGACAGCTGGGGGCTGTCACATACCTGTGATGGGGAAAGAGTTGGGGGCTGTCGTTCACCTGTGATGCGGAGACAGCTGGGGGCTCTCATATACCTGAGATGGCGAGAGAGCTGGGGGCTGTCACTCATCTGCAATGGGGAGAGAGCTGGGGGCTCTCACACAGCTGTGATGGGGGGAGAGATGGGGACTGTCACATACCTGTGATGGGGAGAGAGATGGGGACTGGTAAACACCTGTGATGGGGAGAGAGCTGGCGGCTGTCACATACCTGGGATGCGCAGATAGCTTGTGGCTATCACATACCTGTGATAGCGAGACAGCTGGGGGCTGTCACATACCTTTGATGGTTAGAGAGTTGGGGGCTGTCAGGCATCTGTAATGCGGAGACAGCTGGGAGCTGTCACATAACTGAGATGGGGAGAGTGCTGGGGGCTTCACACACCTTTGATGGGTAGAGAGCTGGGGGCTGTCACTCACCTGTGATGGGTAGAGAGCTGGGGGCTGTAACACACCTGTGATCGGGGGAGAACTGGGGGCTGTCACATACCTGTTATGGGGACAGAGTTGGGGGCTGTCACTCACCTGTGATGGGGATAGAGCTGGGGGCTTCACACATCTGTGATGGGTAGAGAGCTGGGGGCTGTCACTTACCTGTGTTGGGTAGAGAGATGGGGACAGTCAAGCACCTCTGATGGGGAGAGAGCTGGGGGCTGTCACATACCTTTGATGTGGAGACTACTGGTGGCTGTCCCATGCCTGTGATGTGGAGACAGCTGGGGACTCTCACATACCTGTGATGGGGAGAGAGTTGGGGGCTATCAGGCTCCTGTGATGCGGAGACAGCTGGTGGCTGTCACATACCTGTGTTTCGGAGAGAGTTGGGTGCTGTCGGGCACCTGTGATGCGGCGACTGCTGGGGGCTGTCACATACCTTGTTGGGGAGAGAGCTGGGGGCTGTCACTCACCTGTGATGGGGAGAGTGATGGGGACTGTCAAACACCTGTGATGGGGAGAGAGCTGGGGCTGTCACATACCTGTGATGGGGAGAGAGTTGGGGGCTGTCGTTCACCTGTGATGCAGAGAGGGCTGGGGGCTGTCATATACCTCAGATGGGGAGATAGCTGGGTGCTGTCACTCACCTGTGATGGGGAGAGAGCTGGGGGCTCTCACACACCTGGGATGGGGGGAGAGATGGGGTCTGTCACATACCTGTGATGGGGAGAGTGATAGGGACTGTCAAACACCTGTGATGGGGAGAGAGCTGGGGGCTCACACATACCTGTGATGTGGAGACAGCTGGGGGCTCTCACATACCTGTGATGGGGAGAGAGTTGGGGACTGTCACTCACCTGTGATTGGGAGAGAGCTGGGGGCTTCACACACCTGGAATGAGTAGAGAGCTTGGGGCTGTCACTCACCTGTCATGGGGAGAGAGCTGGTGGCTGTCACACACCTCTGATGGGGAGACAGATGCGGACCATCAAACACCTGTGATGGGGAGAGAGCTGGGGGCTGTCACATACCTTTGATGCGGAAACTACTGGTGGCTGTCACATACCTGTGCTGCACTGACAGCTGCTGGCTGTCACATACCTGTGATGTGGAGACAGCTGGGGGCTTTCACATACCTGTGATGGCGAGAGAGCTGTTGGCTGTCACACACCTCTGATGGGGAGACAGATGCGGACCGTCAAACACCTGTGATGGGGAGAGAGCTGGGGGCTGTCACATACCTTTGATGCGGAAACTACTGGTGGCTGTCACATACCTGTGCTGCACTGACAGCTGCTGGCTGTCACATACCTGTGATGTGGAGACACCTGGGGGCTTTCACATACCTGTGATGGGGAGAGAGTTGGAGGCTGTCGGGCACCTGTGATGCGAAGGCAGCTGGGGGCTGTCACATGCTTGAGATGGGGAGAGAGCTGGGGCCTGTCACTCACCTGTGATGGGGGGAGAGATGGGAAATGTCACATACTTGTAATAGCCAAAGCAGTCTTGAGGGGAAAAAACGGAGCTGGAGGAATCAGACTCCCTGACTTCAGACTATACTACAAAGCTACAGTAATCAAGACAATATGGTATTTGCACAAAAACAAACATAGATGAATGGAACAAGATAGAAAGCCCAGAGATGAACCCACGCACCTATGGTCAACTAATCTATGACAAAGGTGGCAAAGATATACAATGGAGAAAAGAGAGTCTCTTCAATAAGTGGTGCTGGGAAAACTGGACAGCTACATGTAAAAGAATGAAATTAGAATACTCCCTAACACCATACACAAAAATAAACTCGAAATGGATTAGAGACCTAAATGTGAGAATGGAAACTATAAAACTCTTAGAGGAATACATAGGAAGAACACTCTTTGACATAAATCACAGCAAGATCTTTTTTGATCCACCTCCTAGAGTAATGGAAATAAAAACAAAAATAAACAAATGGGACCTAATGAAACTTCAAAGCTTTTGCACAGCAAAGGAAACCATAAACAAGACGAAAAGACAACCCTCAGAATGGGAGAAAATATTTGCAAACGAATCAACGGACAAAGGATTAATCTCCAAAATATATAAACAGCTCATTCAGCTCAATATTAAAGAAACAAACACCCCAATCCAAAAATGGGCAGAAGACCTAAATAGACATTTCTCCAAAGAAGACATACAGACGGCCACGAAGCACATGAAAAGATGCTCAACATCACTAATTATTAGAGAAATGCAAATCAAAACTACAATGAGGTATCACCTCACACCAGTTAGAATGGGCATCCTCAGAAAATCTACAAACAACAAATGCTGGAGAGGGTGTGGAGAAAAGGGAACCCTCTTGCACTGTTGGTGGGAATGTAAATTGATACAGCCACTATGGAGAACAATATGGAGGTTCCTTAAAAAACTAAAATTAGAATTACCATATGACCCAGCAATCCCACTACTGGGCATATACCCAGAGAAAACCGTAATTCAAAAAGACACATGCACCCGAATGTTCACTGCAGCACTATTTACAATAGCCAGGTCATGGAAGCAACCTAAATGCCCATGAACAGACGAATGGATAAAGAAGATGTGGTACATATATACAATGGAATATTACTCAGCCATAAAAAGGACCGAAATTGAGTCATTGGTTGAGACGTGGATGGATCTAGAGACTGTCATACAGAGTGAAGTAAGTCAGAAAGAGAAAAACAAATATCGTATATTAACGCATGTATGTGGAACCTAGAAAAATGGTACAGATGAGCCGGTTTGCAGGGCAGAAGTTGAGACACAGATGTAGAGAACGGACATATGGACACCAAGGGGGGAAAACTGCGGTGGGGTGGGGATGGTGGTGTGCTGAATTGGGCGATTGGGATTGACATGTATACACTGATGTGTATAAAATTGATGCCTAATAAGAACCTGCAGTATAAAAAAACAAACAAACAAAACAACTAATACTAAACTTTCATTGGGTTATTTGTATGGAAATATGTTAATATAAATGTTTCAGACATTACATGAAATTTCTAAAAATCTTATATGTTCTGGTATAATGTTATAAGTCATAATCCTAGTTATTACTTTAAAATGTATATCTCAGAAATAACTAATTTTCTTGTCAACTGCATTATTATGAACTTTCATCAGATCTTTAACTGTGGTCATTTTTAAGTCTTTTGTCATTTACAGACAGTTCTGGGTGTACTCTGATGCTTTTGCAAATATGTTCCTATAAAAGGGTTTCATCTTCAAGAAATTCATGGAAAAGACTCTGACAAGTACAGGTTTCTGGTAACTGACTGTACAGCTGAACTGAATGAATAAGCATTTTCAGAACTCTAATGAAAAACTGATGAACTCATAAAAGTGCTAACAAAAGATCAAGATGAACAAAAAAATTAATTACATGGGACTGAGTGAACTGATGAGGATGAGTATAATTTTTGTGACTTTCTGTCTGAATTAAAAAAAAAATCCCACAAGGACTCAGAGGCAAAGAATATACAAATCAATTTTCACTGCAAAGTAAAGGAGCTGTTACAGTGGAGGATTACTGGACTGAATGTCAATATTATGACATAGTATGAGTGTGTTTCATGTTTGGTAATTGCAATCATTGTTGCTTTTGTTGTGGTCATCCATGTACGATGCTTGGTGTCAGTCTATTTATCTCTTGTAAAAATAAAATACAGTGTGTGTGTGTGTGAAAAAAAAACTGAGGTGTAATTGGCATATAACATTTTACTAGTTTCAGGTGTACAACATATTGATTCGATATTTGTATATATTTTGAGATGATCACCACAATGAGTCTGGTTAACCTCTGTCAACATACATAGTTACAATTTTTTTGTTCTTGTGATGGGACCTGTTTCAAATGCTTTACGTGTACTGGCTTATTTAATTCTCACAACAGCCCTCTAAGGCGGGTTAAATGAGTTAATATTTACAAAATGAGTCAACACTTTATAAGCGCTCACTCAATAAATAAATGAATTAATAACTAAGTGAATGCATAAAGAAAATGCCATTTTAATCCTCCTTTTATAGACCAGAAAGCTAAAGGACTCAGCTGCGGTCCCTTGGGCAGTAATAGGTGGAGCTGGGATCTTTTCCTTGATCATCTAATTCCTCTGCTCTCCTGTAACATTGCTGAAGCAGGACCTTGATGCCAGAAGCCCAGCCTTTGGGATTCAACAGCTTGGCTGGTGAGAGAGCTGCCTCATAGCCACCGTCTGTGTGATGGTTTGTTCTTTCCTTTGTGACAAATGGCCCTGAAACTCAGCCATATTTGTGAATCCAGGATTGGTGATGGTTAAATGTCTACTGTACCACATGGTGTTCTATGTCTATATACCTGGTCTCTGACTCTCAGTTTTCTCATTTATAAAATGGAGATGATTACGCTTATCTTGCAGTGAAGTGTTGTAAACAGTAGAGATAACATAATAATGGGACTGCATTAGGCTCAGAAAACAGTTGTTATTGATGCTGTTTTTATTATGGAACACCTAAGCTGATTATTTGCCAAATATAGTGGCTCTTCACTTTGGGGGGAAAGGTTTTTAAGAATTTTATGAAAGGTATGGATTTAATGTACCTATATATGTACATAATATTTTGGATATAATTTCATAGTAGGGATGCCAGATAAAATATGCCCAGGATGCCCAGTTGAATTTGAATTTCAGAGAAACAGTAAATGCTTTTTTTTTTTTTTTAGTATAAGTATATCCCAAATATTGCATGGGTCATATTTATACTAAGAAATTTTTCATTGTCTCATCTGAAATTCGAATTTAATGGGGCGTCTCGTGGTTTTAATTTGCCAAATCTGGCAGCCCTATTTCATAGACTGAGAAGTGATAAAGGCTCTCATGAGCCTGTCCTCAGGGAAACACACATGCACGTGCACACAGACACATGTACATACTCACGTGTGCACCCACACCCACACCCACAGAATTTTGCATACGTTTCAGGGAGTCCTGTTCTGATGGATTCTTACTCACCAGGAGTCTTGGTCTCATTGGGAATCAGACATCGCACAAAGTGAGGATGAGTGCTCCTTGAATTGGCCATCAATTTGTTTAAATTTTCCTGAGACACAAACCAGAAGAAGCACATTAACCTTAGCAAACGCCGTTGCACTGGGCAGAAATACAACCGAATGTGGAAGCTGCCAAAAAACAAACCCTGAACACAGCGGACACGGTCTGGAAAGAGGAGCCCTTCTTCTTCCCGCCCTTCTTGCTCACCCCGGCGTCGCCTGGAGACAGACACAAGAGGATGTGTCCAGTGAGTCCTGAGGACACAGTGGTGGCCTTTCCTACCCACCTGCCCCACCAGTTTTATTGAGATGTAACTGACATATAACACTGTATATGTTTAAGGTGTACAACATAATGATTTGATATATGTATATATTGCAAAATGATCACAGCATTAGGTCTACTTAACATCTATCCCTTCACTTACAGTTTCTTTTTCTTGTGATGAGATTTTTTTTTTTTTATGGCTGTGTTGGGTCTTCATTTCTGTGCGAGGGCTTTCTCTAGTTGCGGCAAGTGGGGGCCACTCTTCATCGCGGCACGCGGGCCTCTCATTATCGCGGCCTCTCTTGTTGCCGAGCACAGGCTCCAGACGCGCAGGCTCAGGAGTTGTGGCTCACGGGCCCAGTTGCTCCGCGGCTTGTGGGATCTTCCCAGACCAGGGCTCGAACCCGTGTCCCCTGCATTGGCAGGCAGACTCTCAACCACTGCACCACCAGGGAAGCCCTTGTGATGAGAGCTTTTAAGCTCTACTCTCTTAGCAACTTTCAAATATACAACACAGTGTAATTAACTACAGTTACCATGCTGTACTTAACAACCACGGAACTTATTTATGTCATAATTGGAAGTTTGTACCTTTTAACCCCTTTCACCCAGTTCTCCCACCTCTCACCCGCCACCTCTGGCAACCACAGATCTGATCTCTGTTGCTATGAGTTTGGTTTTTTAAGATTCCACATATACGTGAGATTATACAGGATCTGTCTTTCTGTGTCTGACTTATTTCACATAGCATAACGCCCTCTAGGTCCACTGTTGCCAATGGCAAGATTTCATTCTTTTCTATGGCTGAATAATATTCCATTATATATGACCTTTTCTTTATCCAGTTATCCATCAGTGGACACTTAGATCGTTTCCATGTCTTGGCTATTCTAAATAATGCCACAATGAACGTGGGAGTATCTCTTTGGGATAGTAATTTCATTTCCTTTGGGTATATACCCAGAAGTGGAATTGCTGGATCATATGGTAGTTCTATTTTTAATTTTTAAAGGAATCTCTATACTGTTTTCTGTAGTGGCTGCACAAATTTACATCTCCACTAACAGTGCACCGTTTTGTCAGTGGTGGCCTTTCTAAACCGCTTCCTCCAAACCCTGAAGTGAAAGTTTGGTTTTCTTTTGACATAGGAGAGCTGAGGTTTTTTGGTTTGTTCATTTCCGTATCATGATTCTTAAAATTCCTCTAAACTACTCAGATTTGGGAACACTGATTTTTATCATTGTGGGAACGGAGTGGGGTGGGATATGGGTGGCATTTAACTGGGAGTATAATTTAGACTCTCTGTATCCAAGGAGAATCTTTTCCTTTAGACATCAGACATGAAATCCAACTGAATAGTTGGCAAGATTGAGATGTTCCTCTTGGTGAGTGTTGATAATTCCTAGTAGAAAGTTCAGATAGCCCAGTGAAAAGTAATGACTTGAACATAAAGTACTGCCACACTTGTTTAGCCAATTACAGGCAACAAGGTGATAGGAGACATTATGGCCTAGTGCAATGGTTCCAAACTTTAACATGCACCAGAATTACCTGGAGAGCTTGTTAAAACACAGATTTCTGGGCCTCACCCCCAGAGCTTCTGATTCAGTAGGTATGGGATGGGGCCTGAGAATATGCATTTCTAGCAAGTTCTTAGGCAATGCTGGTGGTGCATTCATCAGCTGATGGTGAATTCATCATTGTGGTCCAGGGACCACACTCTGAGAACTGCTGGTGTAGGGCCTTCTGACTCCAAGAGTGGTCCTTGAACATGTTGCATCAGCATCACCGAGGAGTTGTTAGACATTCAGAATCTCAGAACCACCCCGCATTACAAAACCAGAATCTGCACTTTAACAAGATCTCCAGGTGATTTCTAGGCATAGTAGAGTTGAGAAGTACTGGGCTTAAGGCAGGGGTCTCCAAACTTTAGTTATGTGTAGCAGTGTCGGGGTGTGACAAACAGTGTTTAATTAAATACCTGCTTTAGAACTCACTGCTTAGCGTGTGTGTGTGTGAGCATGTACGTATGGTGTGTTTATGTATCTTTCTGCCTCTCTTTCTCTGTCCACCCTCCCGCTCATCCCCCCCGTCACTTCTTTCCAAACCATCCCCTTTCACAGACCTTCTCTTTATGTGTTTTCCTTGCTTAGAAGCTAGAAAATTTGGCTTAAAGTCCCGGCACTGAACTTGGTCAAACCACTTAACTTCTTTGGGCCACTAATTTCACTTAAAATGAAGAAGCAAGCCTAGCTCATTTCTAAGGCCCCTGCAGGTTGTGTGACTTTTCTGGTTCCTTTTCCTCATCTGCATTTGCTTTTCCTGTTCCCTCTGGACCTCTTCCCGTATCCTTCCTGACCCTCTACTTCTTTTCCCCACAACTCTTCCCCTTCTCCCTTTCTTTCTCTGCTTTTTCTTTTCCATACATTCTTCTGTAAGTGACCATAAAATGGAGTTCAATTACACACATATATCCCCATATCTCTCTTAAGAAATAGGTCATATGTTTTGAATAAAGCCTTTTATGTTTCCTATTAAAAGTGGGAAAATTGAACATTTTATGGTTGTCCCTTGGAACTTCCCCCGCCCTCAATCTTACACTTTATGAAATTACTCTTCATTGGTAACTGACTGTTGTTTCAATATCCCTCCTTGAGATTCTGGGGGGATCTAGTCCTACAGAAAGAGGAGCAACTGCTTCCCTCTGGATCTTATTCAGGATAAGTTGCATTTCGATTTTACTTTGGCCAGCGGCTCTGCTGAACCATCTGTGTGCTCGTGGTTAAGTTTTCATAGTTAAGAGATTGGAGCTCAATATAGCACCACAAAGAGGACCTCTGGCTTGCAGGCTTCATGCGGTTTAAATTTTCTCAGTTACTGCCTGGTGGAGAGGAAGAATTCATCCATATTGTTTCCTCATCTGTGAAGATAGTCCCTACTTTTGTGGCTTAAGTGAGTTTTACGACAGCAGCAGTTCTCAAGCTTTGTTTTCTCAGAACCCCTTCACACTCTTAAAAACCATTGAGAACCCAGTGAGTTTGGTTTATGCAGGTCATATCTACCAATATTTATGGTATTAGAAGTCAAAATTGAGAAAATCTAATTCATTTAAAGTTCCTATCAAATTCATTGCATGTTAACATTAATGACATATTTTTATGAAAATGACTATATTTTCCAAAACAAAAAAATTAGTGGCAAGAGTACCATTGTTTTTCATTTTTGCAACTCACTTTAATGTCTGCTGAGTAGAAGATGGATGGATTTTCATGCCTGCTTCTGTATTCTGTCTGTTGCTGTATGGTTTTTTGTTTTTTTTTTTGTTTGTTTATTGGTTAAAGTAGATATAGAAAATCTTTCACAGATATATAATTTGGAAAAGGAAAGAGTATTTTAATTACACTTTCAAATAATTGCGGATATTCTTTTTAGATACTATACCAAAACTTGACACGTGGTAGTTTCTGTGGTAGTTCCTTAAAGGCTAGTTGCAATGTGGAATCTGAAACCATATCAACAAACATTATGATCTGTTGGTCTGTGTTGAACTTTGAATGAAACTTTTACCCATGTGTAAACATCATACATTGATCATTTGGAAAATATTGTTCACTGAATTATACAGAACTTCCAAATATTGACACGTTTCATTATACAGTATAAAAAATCACAATCATTAATATCAGTACTGATCTCCTTAGAAAATTCAAATATTAGGACGTTGTCAAGCTAATGATAGTAGATACAAGTCTTCCAAAGTTTTAATTTTTGCTTGAAAACTCAACTATATCATTAGTAAAAATTACTGTCAGTAGTTTTCCTTGAAAGGATAAACACACTTCACTGCTTTTTGAGAAACTGTGTGCCAGATATACAAGTCTGAGAAACAATAGTTTGTCCTCTAGTCATTCTTTCAAGTAAAAATGGTGCTTCATGAATCACGTGGCTGGTTCATCTTGCAACTCAGACAACTGCACATGTGTTTTTCCTTGAGACAAATGTCAAAGTCCAGTGTGCAAAAGGAGTGCTTTTCATGGACTTCCTGTTTGATCATGTAGAATATTATAAAGATGTGGATAAAATTGAGATGTAATCAAATTAATACTCTCCACTGCTGCAAATTTTAGGTTATTTTTCAATGAAGCTGGCTTTTTAAAAAAATTATTTATTTATTTATATTTATTTTTGGCTGCGTTGGGTCTTTGTTGCTGCGTGCAGGCTTTCTCTAGTTGCGGCGAGCGCTACTCTTCGTTGCGGTGCGCGGGCTTCTAATTGCGGTGGCTTCTCTTGTTGCGGAGCACGGGCTCTAGGCGTGTGGGCTTCGGTAGTTGTGGCACACGGGCTCAGTGGTTGTGGCTCACGGGCTTAGTTGCTCCGCAGCATGTGGGATCTTCCCAGACCAGGGCTCGAACCCGTGTCCCCTGCATTGGCAGGCGGATTCTTAGCCACTGCGCCACCAGGGAAGTCTGGTGTTGCGTTCGTGAGGGCTGGTGGGGCCCTCTTGGGACTGGACGGATCCTTTGTTCCATCTGCACGGGTGTCCAAGCAGGTCTCAGGACAGCCCTTGGCCTCTGAGCATCCAGGCAGGCACCCACGTTCCTCCAGCTCAGGTTAGCCTTGGCCCCTCCAGCCCCCGTGGCCAATTACTGAGCTGATTGTGTCTTTACTCTTTCAAATTAAATCGCTCTCTCCAGGTGGGCGAGAAGTTTACTTGTGAACTTGGTTAGGGTTAGGGGTTAGGGGTTAAGGGTTAGGGGTTAGGGTCAGGGTTAGGGCTAGGGCTAGGGCTAGGGGTTAGGGTTAGGCTTAGGGTTGGGTTAGGGTTAGGGGTTAGGGTTAGGGTTTAGGTTTAGGGTTAGGGTTAGTGTTAGGGTTAAGGTAGGGTTAGGGTTTAGGGTTAGGGTGTCCAGCCTTACGTCCCATTCATCTGTGAGTGTAGATGTGGTCAGTCCAGTTGCCTCACAGCCCCTGATTGAATTTTGTGAGAATTCCTCTCTCTCTCACTGTCTTTCTTTTTTTATAATTAATTTTTATAATGGGGTGTAGCTGATTTGCAATGTTGTGTTTCTTGGTGCTGTACATCCACCTGAGTCACTTACAGAGAGCCATCAATAAATTCTTTTCTAGTTTCTAGTAGTCAGATATATGTTTTTTCTGTGAATAGAGTGTGCTGAGTCCAGTTCCTTGAACAATGAGTATGTCTTGGCGATTACATTATTGGCGTATGGAACGGTATCTGTGCCAATTTCAACCTCCTGGTTTATGCATCAACGCACCACACTTTTCCCCTTAAGCAGCCATAAGTGTGTTTTGTAAATGTGTGATGGTGTTCTGTTTGTAATTCAGTTCACGGTTGGCGATTTTTAGATTCCCTTTATAAGTGATATCTTATGATAACTTTCTCTTGCTGTCTAACTTATTTCACTCTCAATGACCATACATAAGTCCCCCTGAGTTGCTGCAACTGGCCTCATTTCATTGATTTCAGGGCTGAGTAATATTCCGTTGTGGTTAAGTATCAAATTTTGTTTCACCATTTTTTCCTTCCAAGGACTATGAAGTTGTACCCAAGTCGAGGCTATTGTAAGCATAGCAGCAGTAAACGGGGTGCCTGCGTCCTGTGGATTTTTGGATTTTCCAACATATAGGCCCATGAGTGGAAGCGCCCTATGCTTTGTAGCTCTGTTTTTTAGATGTTTTAGGAAACACAGCACACTTCTCCAGAGTGGCCGTCGGCAATTTACATTCCCCCCTTCAGCGTAACGAGGCTCCCTTTTCTCCTCTCCTTGTCCTGCATATCTGGTTTTTACCCTTTGTGAGGATGGTCCTTTTTTCTGATTCGAAGTGATACCTCTTTGTAGTGTTGATTTGCATTGCCCGCTTCTTTGGTTGGGCAAAAAGGGCGTATGCGTTTTTCCTGAATATATTCTGGAAGTTAAATTTGAGAGACAGCTTTTCTTTTTAATTGATTAATTAATTAATTTATTTTTGGCTGTGTTGGGTCTTCGTTTCTGTGCGAAGGCTTTCTCTAGTTGTGGCAAGCGGGGGCCCCTCTTCATCGCGGTGCGCGGGCCTCTCACTATCGCGGCCTCTCTTGTTGCGCAGCACAGGCTCCAGATGCGCAGGCTCAGGAGTTGTGGCTCACGGGCCTAGTTGCTCCGCGGCATGTGGGATCTTCCCAGACCAGGGCTCGAACCCGTGTCCCCTGCATTAGCAGGCAGATTCTCAACCACTGCGCCACCAGGGAAGCCCCTTGAATAGTTTTGTATTTAAAGTTTGTCTGTGGGGACTTCCCTGGTGACGCAGTGGTTAAGAGTCTGCCTGCCGATGCAGGGGACACGGGCTCGAGCCCTGGTCCGGGAAGCTCCCACATGCCGCAGAGCAACCAAGCCTGCACGGCACAACTACTGAAGCCTGCGCGCCTAGAGCCCGTGCTCGCCCACAAGAGAAGCCACCGCAATGAGAAGCCCGTGCACCGCAACGAAGAGTAGCCCCGCTCGACGCAACTAGAGAAAGCCCACATGCAGCAACGAAGACCCAACGCAGCCAAACATAAATTATAAACTAAAATAAAATTTGCCTCTGAATAACTTTGAGTGAATTTGGTATAAGTTGTAAAGTTTGCATCTACATTCACTTCCTTCCAAATGGTTTCCAATTAATTGTTCCTTAACTACTTTTAGAAAACTTTTGGGATAGAGACTCCATTTTCGTTTGAATTTCCAGTTTAATGGATTCAGCAGTCCTGTCAGTAGGGCACGCTGCCCCCAGTGACCTGTGAGGGAGGCGCGGCCTGCACTTCCTGCACTGACCACAGGGTGGCGCCGAGTTCGCCTCTCTGACCCACAGCGCATGCTCCTTCCATGGAACTCCATTGTGAGGGCAGCTGAGAGGAGTTGAGCCTCCTCAGGCGCGGGGGCGGGGGCGGGGGCCTTCGGGTAGGACGCCCGGCTCAGCGTCTCTGCTGAGAGGAGCTTGGTCTCCGTCTCCTCAGGACTCGCTGGGGTTTCGGCTTCAGGACAAAGTGGGGCTGCCTCCACGCTGACTAGGGAACTAGGGTTCCTGAGGACCCAGGTGATGCCTGAGGAAAAGGTGAAGAGACGGTGAGGAAAAATGGGGAGAAGCTTCCTGTGGGCAACTGACCGTTGAGGGGGTCCGTCTTCGTGTGAGCGAGGGAGGGCTTGGCGTGGAAAGCTGGGTGTTTGGTCAGGTTTGTGTGCAGGGTAGCCAGCGTGAGTTACGGGGCGTCCAGTTTTCCCAGCACCATTTATCGTGGGGAGTGTCGTGCTCCTTGGCGTGTCCTTGGTCCCTGTGTCATAAATTCACCGACCCCGTCCGTGTGGGTTGAATTCTGGTCTCTCTGTCCTGTTCCTCTGGTCCCTGTGCCCGTTTTGAGCCAGTTCCACACTGTTTTGGTGACTGTAGCTTCTCAGCAGAGTGTGACGTCAGGGAGGGAGATGCCTCCAGCCCGTTCTCTTTTTTCAGGGTTTCTTTGGCTATTTGGGGTCCTTTGTGGTTCCCCACAGATATTAGGAGGATTTGCTCTATTTTGGGGGAAAATACCATGGAATTTTGGGAGGGATTGCATTCACTGTGTCCACTGCTTTGGGTAGCATGGATATTTTAACAATATTAATTGTTCCATTCCATGAGAACAGGATATCTTTCCATTTCTTGGTGTGTTTTGCAATGTCTTCATCAATGTCTTCAAGTTTTCAGTGTGCAGGTCTTTCACCTCCTTGGTTGACTTTATTCCCAGGTATTTTGTTCTTTTTGATGCAGTTGTAAATAGGGTTGCTTTCTTTCTCTTTCTGATGGTTCATTATTAGTGTTTAGAAAGGCACCTGATTTCTGTGTATTGATTTTGCAACTTTACTGAATTGATTTATTAGTTCTAATAGTGTTTTTGTGGAATGAAGTGGAAAATTGGAATTCAAAAATCCCACTGTTTCTACCATATCCAGGTCGTCCACAACACGGAGGACAGCGGCTCCTAATATAACCTTCCCACAGTGCCTCTAAATGACATGTGGACTTTGGGTGAACTGGATCTGGGTAAGGCTTGGCTTCTATATGGAAGTTTGATGTTTTCTCTGCTTTTCTGGCATGCTGTTGACATACATGATGTTTTGAAAAGTAATTGACTTTCCAGTAATTTCAAACATACAACTTTACATACATAAAAACAAGTCTTGTACCTTGATTAAATATACTCCTAAATATTGATGTTGACATTCTTAAAAATGGAATTGTTCTCATAAATTCTTTTTCAGATTATTTTTTGCCAGCGTATGCATATAAGATAGATTTTCATGAATTGATATTTTGTTCTGTAACTTTGCTTATTAATGAGTTGATTAGCTCAAATAATTTCTTTGCTGATTATAGGTAGTTTTATATATAAGATGATGTGACCTATGTTCTGTGAAGAGACCCGGTTTTAATTTTTCCATTCACCCATGGATGCCTTTTATTTCTTTCCTCAAGATTCTGGGTAGAACTTCCAGTACACTACTGAGTAACGGTGATGAAGGTCAGCTTCCTGGCCCTGTTCCTGATTTCAGGAGTAAATCTTTCAGTCTTTAACGTTGAGCATGATGTTTGCTGTGGCTTTTTGTACTACTCTTTTCCATATTGAACAACTTTCCTTTTACTCCTGCTTTCTTGAGTGTTTTTCATGAAATAACACTGGATTTTCATTGTAGATTTTTTGCATTAATTGATATGATTATGTGTTTTTACTTCACACCATTATTGTGGTTGAATACATTGCTTACTTTTCATATGTTGAGCAACCTGAAATTCCTGGTGTAGAGATACTTGCTTATGGCATTATCCATTTAAAGTTCTGTTGGTTTCATGTTGCTATTATTGTGTGATAGATTTTTACATTCCTATTTATAAGTTGTACTGGGGTAGTTTTCTTGTTTTTTTCCTTTATTTTTAAAATCTTTTTTAAAATAGTGGTTTTATTTCATTTTAATTATTTATTTATTTTGGCCACGTCCCATGGCTTGTGGGATTTAGTTCCCCAGTCAGGGATCGAACCCGAGCCCTTGGCAGTGAAAGCACAGAGTCCTAACCACTGGGCCACCAGAGAATTCCCCAGTTTTCTTTTTCAAGATGTAGCTGTATAATCTGATTAGACTTGGCTTGGTGTAAGTGGTTTGGAGGGTTAGCATTAGGGCTGGGGCTGGTGTGAGGGTTGGGGCTGTGTATGGTTTATGGTTGCTGTTATGGTTTAAGTTTTATGGTTAATGAGTTATTTATGGGTATGGTTAATGAATATATTTTATGGTTTGGTTATGGTTGTGGTTTTGCTTATTGGTTAAGGTTTATGGTTTTGGTCTCAGGGTGTTAGGGTTCTGTGTTAGAGTGGGTGTTAGGGTATGGGTTAGAATTGGGGTACAGGTAGGCTACGGGTAGAGCATGGGTTAGGGTAAGGTACAGGCTTAGGGTATGGGTTAGGCTAAGGTTAGGTCAGGGCTTAGGGTCAGGATCAGAGTTTAGGGTTAGGGTCCATGTCAGGATTAGCGTCAAGCTTGAGCGAGGCCATTGTTTTCTGCTCCTCCAGTGCTGGATTCTCATTGATAGATGAATGAAATGTCTGCTCTGGTCACCCACTGTTTCAAATTGAGCTCAGCCTTAGTCAAGGGTTCTTAGGGCCTCAGAGGTCATGCAGGGTTTCCCTCCACCCTCCCTCCTGGGAAGGGTGATGCAGGCCCCACTCTGTCTGGGCAGCCCCAGGTCCAGCATGGCCCTGACATGCAGGATACTAAGTAGATGTGATGTAAGACTTGGTGCATCAGTCTGCCAGCCCCCAGGTGCTGGCTTTTTTTTTCCTTAATTAATTAATTAATTAATTTTGGGCTGTGTTGGGTCTGCATTGCTGCCCGGAGGCTTTCTCTAGTTGCGGCGAGTGGAGGCTTCTCATTGCGGTGGCTTCCCTTGTTGCAGAGCACAGGCTCTAAGCGCGTGGGCTTCAGCAGTTGGGGCTCGCGGGTTCTAGAGCGCAGGCTCAGTAGTTGTGGTGCACGGGCTTAGTTGCTCCACAGCATGTGGGATCTTCCCGGACCAGGGCTCAAACCCGTGTCCCCTGCATTGGCAGGTGGATTCTTAACCACCGCGCCACCAGGGAAGTCTGGTGTTGCGTTCGTGAGGGCTGGTGGGGCCCTCTTGGGACTGGACGGATCCTTTGTTCCATCTGCACGGGTGTCCAAGCAGGTCTCAGAAGAGCCCTTGGCCTCTGAGCGTCCAGGCAGGCACCCACGTTCCTGCAGCTCAGGTTAGCCTTGGCCGCTCCAGCCCCCGTGGCCAATTACTGAGCTGATTGTGTCTTTACTCTTTAAAATGAAATCACTCTCTCCAGGTGGGCGAGAAGTTTACTTGTGAACTTGGTTAGGGTTAGGGGTTAGGGGTTAAGGGTTAGGGGTTAGGGTCAGGGTTAGGGTTAGGGCTAGGGCTAGGGCTAGGGCTAGGGGTTAGGGTTAGGCTTAGGGTTGGGTTAGGGTTAGGGGTTAGGGTTAGGGTTTAGGTTTAGGGTTAGGGTTAGTGTTGGGTTAGGGTTAGGGTTAAGGTAGGGTTAGGGTGTCCAGCCTTACGTCCCATTCAGCTGTGAGTGTAGATGTGGTCAGTCCAGTTGCCTCACAGCCCCTGATTGAATTTTGTAAGAATTCCTCTCTCTCTCACTGTCTTTCTCTTTTTATAATTAATTTTTATAATGGGGTGTAGCTGATTTGCAATGTTGTGTTTCTTGGTGCTGTACATCCACTTGAGTCACTTACAGAGAGCCATCAATAAATTCTTTTCTAGTTTCTAGTAGTCAGATATATGTTTTTTCTGTGAATAGAGTGTGCTGAGTCCAGTTCCTTGAACAATGAGTATGTCTTGGCGATTACATTATTGGCGTATGGAACGGTATCTGTGCCAATTTCAACCTCCTGGTTTATGCATCAACGCACCACACTTTTCCCCTTAAGCAGCCATAAGTGTGTTTTGTAAATGTGTGATGGTGTTCTGTTTGTAATTCAGTTCACGGTTGGCGATTTTTAGATTCCCTTTATAAGTGATATCTTATGATAACTTTCTCTTGCTGTCTAACTTATTTCACTCTCAATGACCATACATAAGTCCCCCTGAGTTGCTGCAACTGGCCTCATTTCATTGATTTCAGGGCTGAGTAATATTCCGTTGTGGTTAAGTATCAAATTTTGTTTCACCATTTTTTCCTTCCAAGGACTATGAAGTTGTACCCAAGTCGAGGCTATTGTAAGCATAGCAGCAGTAAACGGGGTGCCTGCGTCCTGTGGATTTTTGGATTTTCCAACATATAGGCCCATGAGTGGAAGCGCCCTATGCTTTGTAGCTCTGTTTTTTAGATGTTTTAGGAAACACAGCACACTTCTCCAGAGTGGCCGTCGGCAATTTACATTCCCCCCTTCAGCGTAACGAGGCTCCCTTTTCTCCTCTCCTTGTCCTGCATATCTGGTTTTTACCCTTTGTGAGGATGGTCCTTTTTTCTGATTCGAAGTGATACCTCTTTGTAGTGTTGATTTGCATTGCCCGCTTCTTTGGTTGGGCAAAAAGGGCGTATGCGTTTTTCCTGAATATATTCTGGAAGTTAAATTTGAGAGACAGCTTTTCTTTTTAATTGATTAATTAATTAATTTATTTTTGGCTGTGTTGGGTCTTCGTTTCTGTGCGAAGGCTTTCTCTAGTTGTGGCAAGCGGGGGCCCCTCTTCATCGCGGTGCGCGGGCCTCTCACTATCGCGGCCTCTCTTGTTGCGCAGCACAGGCTCCAGATGCGCAGGCTCAGGAGTTGTGGCTCACGGGCCTAGTTGCTCCGCGGCATGTGGGATCTTCCCAGACCAGGGCTCGAACCCGTGTCCCCTGCATTAGCAGGCAGATTCTCAACCACTGCGCCACCAGGGAAGCCCCTTGAATAGTTTTGTATTTAAAGTTTGTCTGTGGGGACTTCCCTGGTGACGCAGTGGTTAAGAGTCTGCCTGCCGATGCAGGGGACACGGGCTCGAGCCCTGGTCCGGGAAGCTCCCACATGCCGCAGAGCAACCAAGCCTGCACGGCACAACTACTGAAGCCTGCGCGCCTAGAGCCCGTGCTCGCCCACAAGAGAAGCCACCGCAATGAGAAGCCCGTGCACCGCAACGAAGAGTAGCCCCGCTCGACGCAACTAGAGAAAGCCCACATGCAGCAACGAAGACCCAACGCAGCCAAACATAAATTATAAACTAAAATAAAATTTGCCTCTGAATAACTTTGAGTGAATTTGGTATAAGTTGTAAAGTTTGCATCTACATTCACTTCCTTCCAAATGGTTTCCAATTAATTGTTCCTTAACTACTTTTAGAAAACTTTTGGGATAGAGACTCCATTTTCGTTTGAATTTCCAGTTTAATGGATTCAGCAGTCCTGTCAGTAGGGCACGCTGCCCCCAGTGACCTGTGAGGGAGGCGCGGCCTGCACTTCCTGCACTGACCACAGGGTGGCGCCGAGTTCGCCTCTCTGACCCACAGCGCATGCTCCTTCCATGGAACTCCATTGTGAGGGCAGCTGAGAGGAGTTGAGCCTCCTCAGGCGCGGGGGCGGGGGCGGGGGCCTTCGGGTAGGACGCCCGGCTCAGCGTCTCTGCTGAGAGGAGCTTGGTCTCCGTCTCCTCAGGACTCGCTGGGGTTTCGGCTTCAGGACAAAGTGGGGCTGCCTCCACGCTGACTAGGGAACTAGGTTTCCTGAGGACCCAGGTGATGCCTGAGGAAAAGGTGAAGAGACGGTGAGGAAAAGTGGGGAGAAGCTTCCTGTGGGCGACTGACCGTTGAGGGGGTCCGTCTTCGTGTGAGCGAGGGAGGGCTTGGCGTGGAAAGCTGGGTGTTTGGTCAGGTTTGTGTGCAGGGTAGCCAGCGTGAGTTATGGGGCGTCCAGTTTTCCCAGCACCATTTATCGTGGGGAGTGTCGTGCTCCTTGGTGTGTCCTTGGTCCCTGTGTCATAAATTCACCGACCCCGTCCGTGTGGGTTGAATTCTGGTCTCTCTGTCCTGTTCCTCTGGTCCCTGTGCCCGTTTTGAGCCAGTTCCACACTGTTTTGGTGACTGTAGCTTCTCAGCAGAGTGTGACGTCAGGGAGGGAGATGCCTCCAGCCCGTTCTCTTTTTTCAGGGTTTCTTTGGCTATTTGGGGTCCTTTGTGGTTCCCCACAGATATTAGGAGGATTTGCTCTATTTTGGGGGAACATACCATGGAATTTTGGGAGGGATTGCATTCACTGTGTCCACTGCTTTGGGTAGCATGGATATTTTAACAATATTAATTGTTCCATTCCATGAGAACAGGATATCTTTCCATTTATTGGTGTGTCTTTCAATGTCTTCATCAATGTCTTCAAGTTTTCAGTGTGCAGGTCTCTCACCTCCTTGGTTGACTTTATTCCCAGGTATTTTGTTCTTTTTGATGCAGTTGTAAATAGGGTTGCTTTCTTTCTCTTTCTGATGGTTCATTATTAGTGTTTAGAAAGGCACCTGATTTCTGTGTATTGATTTTGCAACTTTACTGAATTGATTTATTAGTTCTCATAGTTTTTTTGTGGAATGAAGTGGAAAATTGGAATTCAAAAATCCCACTGTTTCTACCATATCCAGGTCGTCCACAACACGGAGGACAGCGGCTCCTAATATAACCTACCCACAGTGCCTCTAAATGACATGTGGACTTTGGGTGAACTGGATCTGGGTAAGGCTCGGCTTCTATATGGAAGTTTGATGTTTTCTCTGCTTTTCTGGCATGCTGTTGACATACATGATGTTTTGAAAAGTAATTGACTTTCCAGTAATTTCAAACATACAACTTTACATACATAAAAACAAGTCTTGTACCTTGATTAAATATACTCCTAAATATTGATGTTGACATTATTAAAAATGGAATTGTTCTCATAAATTCTTTTTCAGATTATTTTTTGCCAGCGTATGCATATAAGATAGATTTTCATGACTTGATATTTTGTTCTGTAACTTTGCTTATTAATGAGTTGATTAGCTCAAATAATTTCTTTGCTGATTATAGGTAGTTTTATATATAAGATGATGTGACCTATGTTCTGTGAAGAGACCCGGTTTTAATTTTTCCATTCACCCATGGATGCCTTTTATTTCTTTCCTCGGGATTCTGGGTAGAACTTCCAGTACACTATTGAGTAACGGTGATGAAGGCCAGCTTCCTGGCCCTGTTCCTGATTTCAGGAGTAAATCTTTCAGTCTTTAACGTTGAGCATGATGTTTGCTGTGGCTTTTTGTACTACTCTTTTCCATATTGAACAACTTTCCTTGTATTCCTGCTTTCTTGAGTGTTTTTCATGAAATAACACTGGATTTTCATTGTAGATTTTTTGCATTAATTGATATGATTATGTGTTTTTACTTCACACCATTATTGTGGTTGAATACATTGCTTACTTTTCATATGTTGAGCAACCTGAAATTCCTGGTGTAGAGATACTTGCTTATGGCATTATCCATTTAAAGTTCTGTTGGTTTCATGTTGCTATTATTGTGTGATAGATTTTTACATTCCTATTTATAAGTTGTACTGGGGTAGTTTTCTTGTTTTTTTCCTTTATTTTTAAAATCTTTTTTAGGGATAGCATCAGGGTGTTAGTTAGGGAAAGAGTCAGGCCATTATTATAGTGTCAGTGCCTTAGGTAGAGAGAGCATCAGGGTCTTAGTTAAGGACAGCGTCAGAAACATACTTAGGGACATATTCAGGGCCTTAGTTATGAACAGGATCAGGGCATTATTGAGAGATACATGAGGCTATTAGGGGCAGCATCAGGGTGTTAGGGAACAAGTCAGCCGTTATTATAGACAGTGTCAGTGCCTCAGGTAGAGACGTCATCACAGCCTTAGTTAGGAAGAGGGTCAGGGCCTTGGTTAGGGACAGGGTCAGACCAACAGTGAGGGACATGTAAGGCTATTAGGGACATTGTCAAGGTCTTAGATTGCGTCAGCATCAGGGCTGTAGTGTCGACCAGTGTCAGGGCATTAATGAGGGACAAAATTAGGGTGTTAGTTAGGGAAAGAGTCAGGTCATTAGTTACAGACAGTTTTAGGGCCTCAGGTATAATCGGCATCAAGGCCTTAGTTAGGAAGAGCATCAGGGTCTCAGGTTCAGCGTCAGGACATGAGTTAGGGCCAGCAACAGGGCCTTAGGGACAGTGTTGTTAGGCCCTCAGAGATAACGTTAGGGCCTTAGTAAGAGACAGTTTGGGCCGTTAGTTAGGGACACTTCAGAGACTTTCTTAGGGATATATTCAGGGCCTTAGTAATAGAATCAGGGTGTTATTTTGTCACCGCTTAGGCACTAAGGGGCAGCATCAAAGCCTAAGTTAGGAAGGGTGTCAGCATCTTGGGGATAGTGTTAGGGACTTTGTAAGTTATAGCTTAGGCCATTAGCTAGGGACAGTGTCGGGCTTATTAAGGGCAGTGTCAGAGACTTAATGAGGGACATCTTCAGGGGCTTAGTTATGGACAGGATCAGGTCCATACTTGGGACCAGTGTCAGGCCGTTATTTAGGGGCAGTGTCAGGGCCTTCTGTAGAGACAGCGTCAAGGCCCTTAGTTAGGAAGAGGGTCAGGGCCTTAGGACAGGGTCAGAGACGTACTTAGGCACATCTTCAGGGCCTTAGTAATGGACAGGATCAGGACCACAGTGAGGGACATCTAAGTCTATTAGGGACATCGTCAGGGCCTTAGATAGGTTCAGCATCAGGGCCGTAGTTAGGACCAGTGTCAGGGTGTTATTTAGGGGCAAAATTAGGATGTTAGTTAAGGAAAAAGTCAGGAAATCAGTTACAGACAGTGTCAGCTTCTCAGGTAGAGACTTCAGGGTCTTAGTGAGAGCATCAACATCTCAGGTAGGAACTGCATCAGGCCATTACTTAAAGACAGTGTCAAGGCCTTAATTAGGGAGAGTGTCAGGGCCTCAGAGAAAACTTGAGGACCTTAGTAAGAGACACTTCAGGCTGTTCATTAGGGACATCATCAGGGCGTTAGTTATGGACAGGGTCAGGGTATTAGTGAAAGACAGCTCAGGCAATTAGGCACACCGTCAGGGCCTTGGTTAGGGGCAGCGTCAGGGAGTAGTTGGGCAAAGAGTGAGGCCGTTAGGTAAAGACAGACTCAGGGCCTTAGTTAGAGACAGTGTCAAGTTCTTTGTTAGGGACACTGTCATGGCCTCAGTTAAAGATAACTTGAGGGTCTTAGTTAGAGATAGTGTCAGGGACTTAGTTATGGACATCTTTAGGGCCTCAGAGGTAATTTGAGGGCCTTAGTAAGAGACATTTTGGGTCATTAGTGACATCGTCTGGACCTTAGTGCTGTCTTCAGTATATCATTTATGGGCCGCATCAGGGCATTAATGAGGGACAGCTCATGTTATTAGGGACCGTGTCAGGGCCTTAGTTAGGGACTGTGTCAGGGCCTTTGTTAGGGAAAGAATGAGGCCATTAGTTAAAGACAGACTCAGAGCCTTAGATAGAGACAGCCTCAATCCTTAGTGAGGGAGAGTGTCAGGGCCTCAGTTAAAGATAAGTTGAGGGCCTTTGTTAAGGACAGCCTCCAGGCCTCAGTTAGGGACAGGGTCATGGCCTCGGGACTAATTTCAGGGCCTTAGTTAGGGACAGCATCAGGGATTTAGTTAGCATAAGAGGCAAGACATTAGCTAGGGACAAGGTGAAGTTAAGGTCTAGGGATAGTATCAGGAAATGAGCTAGGGATAGTGTCAAGACCTTAGTTACTGAGAGTATCAGGGCCTTATTTAGAACCAGTGTCAGGGCTTCAGGTAGGGCCAGCATCAGAGGCTGACTTAGGGAGAGTGACAAGTACTGAGTGAGGCCTAGCATCAGGGCCTTAGCTGGGGACCCTGTCAGGTCATGACTTAGTAGCAGCATCAGGGCCTTGGCTGAATAAGCATTAGGGTATCTTTAGACATGATCAGGGCCTGAGTTAGTCACAGTGTCAAGGCCTCAGTTAGGGATAGTTTGAGGGCCTGAGTTAGGGACAGCGACAGGGCTTTCTTAGGGACGGTGTCAGGACCTTGGTTAGAGATGGGTCAGGATATTAGCTCAGGATAGTGTCAGGGTTTTAGTTATTGCCGGCAGCAGGGCCTATATTAGAGATAGATTCCGGGCCTTAGTTAGGGACAGTGTCAGGGCCTTAGTTAGGACTAGTCAGGGCCTTAGTTATCGAGAGCATTAGGGTTTCAGTTAGGATAAGAAGCAGGACATTAGCTCCAGACACAGTCAGGTTCAAGGCCAGGGAAAGTGTCAGGAAATGAGCTAGGGATAGCGTGAAGGCCTTAGTTATTGAGAACATCAGGGCCTTAGTTAGGACCAGCGTCAGGGCCTTAATCAGGACCAGTGTCGGGGCTTCACGAACGGACAGTGTCAGAGCCTAACTAAGGTACAGCAACAGGGCCTAAGTGAGGCCTATCTTTAGGGCCTGAGTTAGGGACAGTGTCAGGGCATGACTTAGGAGCAGTATAAGGGCCTCTGTAGGATCAGCATTAGGGTATTCGTTAAAGACATCAGGGCCTCTGTTAGGGACAGCCTCAGGGCCTCACTTAGGGACAGCATCAGGGCTTACTTTGGGACAGTTTCAGGACCTTGGTAAGACATCAGTCAGGATATTAGCTCAGGATAATGTCAGGACTTTAGATATTGACGGCAGCTGGGCCTTAGTTAGAGACAGCGCCAGGGCCTGAGTTAGGACTAACGTCAGAGCCTTTCTTAGGTACAGTGTCAGAGACTGAGTGAGGAGTAGTGTCAGGACCTTAGGGACAGTGTCAGGGACTGAGTTAGGAGTAGTGTCAGGGCCTTAGTTAGGGACAGCGTCAGGGATTTAGTTAGCATAGGAGGCTCGACAATACCTAAAGACAAGATTAGGTTAAGGTCTAGGGATAGTGTCAGGACATGACCTAGGGATAGTGTCAAGACCTTAGTTACTTAGGGCATTAGGGCCTAATTTAGGACCAGTGTCAAGGCTTCAGGTAAGGATAGCGTCAGAGCCTGACGTAGGGAGAGCGACAGGGCCTGAGTGAGGCCTAGCATCAGGACCTTACCTAGGGACAGTGTCAGGGCATGACTTAGGAGCAGCATAAGGGCCTCTGTAGGATCAGCATTCGGGTCTTCGTTAAAGACATTCTCAGGGCCTCTTTTAGGGACAGCCTCAGTGCCTCACTTAGGGACAGCATCAGGGCTTACTTTGGGACAGTTTCAGGACCTTAGTAAGACATGGGTGAGGATATTAGCTCAGGATAATGTCAGGACTTTACATATTGACGGCAGCAGGGCCTTAGTTAGAGACAGTGTCAGGGCCTGCGTTAGGACTAGCATCAGAGCCTCTGTTAGGTACCGTGTCAGGGCCTGAGTTAGGAATAGTGTTAAGGCATTAGTTAGGGACAGTTCTGGGACAGATTTAGGACGAGCATCTAGGCCTTAGTTAGGGACAGTGTCACGGCCTTGGGACTAAATTCAGGGCCTGAGTTAGGCACAGCATAAGGGCTTCAGTTAGCATAAGAGGCAGGACATTTGCTAGGGACAGAGTTAGGGTAAAGTCCAGGGATCCTGTTAGGAAATGACCTAGGGATAGTGTCAAGACCTTAGTCACTGAGAGTATCAGGGCCTTATTTAGAACCAGTATCATGGCTTCAGGTAGGGACAGCGTCAGTACCTGACTCTGGGAGACCGACAGGGCCTGAGTGAGGCCTAGCGTCAGGACCTTAGCTGGGGACACTGTCAGGGCATGACTTAGGAGCAGCATCACGGCCTTTGTTGCATCAGCATTAGGGTCTTAGTTAAAGACATGATCAGGGCCTGAGTTAGTCACAGCGTCAAGGCCTCAGTTAGGCATAGCTTCAGGGACTGAGTTACGGACAGCCTCAGGTCTTCACTTAGAGACAGCAACAGGGCTTTCTTAGGGACGGTGTCAGGACCTTGGTTAGAAATGGGTCAGGATATTAGCTCAGGATAGTGTCCGGATTTTAGTTATTGCCGGCAGCAGGGCCTATATTAGGGACAGTTTCCGGGCCTTAGTTAGAGACAGTGTCAGGGCCTTAGTTAGGACTAGCCTGGGCCTTAGTTAGGGAGAGCATTAGGGCTTCAGTGAGGATACGGGGCAGGACATTAGCTCGGGACAGAGTCAGGTTCCAGGCCACTGGTAGTGTCAGGATATGAGCTAGGGATTGCGTGAAGACATTAGTTATTGAGAGCATCAGGGCCTTAGTTAGGACCAGCGTCAGGGCTTCACGTACGGACAGCATCAGAGCCTAACTAAGGTACGGCAACAGGGCCTAAGTGAGGCCTATCTTTAGGGCCTGAGTTAGGGACAGTGTCAGGGCATGACTTAGGAGCAGTATAAGGGCCTCTGTAGGATCAGCATTAGGGTCTTCGTTAAAGACATTCTCAGGGCCTCTGTTAGGGAGCGCCTCAGGGCCTCACTTAGGAACAGCGTCAGGGCTTACTTTGGGACAGTTTCAGGACCTTGGTAAGACATGGGTCAGGATATTAGCTCAGGATAATGTCAGGACTTTAGATATTGACTGCAGCAGGGCCTTAGAGACAGTGTCTCAGCCTGACTTAGGACTAGCATCAGAGCCTTTGTTAGGTACAGTGTCAGGGACTGAGTTAGGTGTAGTGTCAGGGCCTCAGTTAGGGCCAGGGTCGCGGCCTCTGGACTAATTTTTGGACCTTAGTTAGGAACAGCATCAGGGATTTATTTAGCATAAGAAGCTCAACATTAGTTAAAGACAAGGTTAGGTTAAGGTCTAGGGATTGTGTCAGGACATGACCTAGGTACAGTGTCAAGACCTTAGTTACTTAGGGCATCAGGGCCTAATTTAGGACCAGTGTCAGGGCTTCAGGTAGGGACAGCCTCAGAGCCTGACTTAGGGAGAGCGACAGGGCTTGAGTGAGGCCTAGCGTCAGGGCCTTAGCTAGGGATAGTCTCAGGGCATGACTTAGGAGCAGCATAAGGGTCTCGGTAGGATCAGCCTCAGGGGCTTTGTTAGAGACATTATCAGGGCCTCTGTTAGGGACAGCCTCAGGGCCTCACTTAGGGACAGCGTCAGGGCTTACTTAGGGACAGTGTCAGGACCTTGGTAAGAGATGGGTCCGGAAATTACCTCAGGATAGTGTCAGGACATTAGATATTGACGGCAGCAGGGCCTTAGTTAGGGACAGTGTCAAGGCCTTAGTTAGTACTAGCATCTGGGCCTCTGTTAGGTACAGTGTCAGGGCCTTAGATAGGGACAGTGTCACGGCCTTGGGACTAATTTCAGGGCTTGAGGTAGTCACAGCATAAGGTCTTTAGTTAGCATAAGAGGCAGGACATTTGCTAGGGACAGGGTTAGAGTACAGTTTAGGGATCGTGTCAGGAAATGACCTAGGGATAGTGTCAAGAGCTTGGTTACAGTATCAGGGCCTTATTTAGGACCAGTGTCAGGGCTTCAGGTAGGGACAGCGTCAGTGCCTGACTCTGGGAGAGCAACAGGGCCTGAGTGAGGCCTAGCGTCAGGCCCATAGCTGGGGACCCTGTCAGGGCATGATGTAGGAGCAGCATCACGGCCTTTGTTGCATCAGCTTTAGTGTCTTAGTTACAGACATGATCAGGGCCTGAGTTAGTCACAGCGTCAAGGCCTCAGTTAGGCATAGCTTCAGGGACTGAGTTACGGACAGCCTCAGGTCTTCACTTAGGAACAGCGACAGGGCTTTCTTAGGGACGGTGTCAGGACCTTGGTTAGAAATGGGTCAGGATATTAGCTCAGGATAGTCTCCGGATTTTAGTTATTGCCGGCAGCAGGGCCTATATTAGAGATAGATTCCGGGTCTTAGTTAGGGACAGTGTCGGGGCCTTAATTAGGACTAGTCTGGGCCTTAGTTAGGGAGAGCATTACGGCTTCGGTGAGGATCCGGCCAGGACATTAGCTCGGGACAGAGTCAGGTTCCAGGCCAGTGGTAGTGTCAGGATGTGAGCTAGGGATAGGGTGAAGACCTTAGTTATTGAGAGCATCAGGGCCTTAGTTAGGACCAGCGTCAGGGCCTTCATCAGGACCAGTGTCAAGGCTTCACGTACGGACAGCGTCAGAGCCTAAGTAAGGTACGGCAACAGGGCCTAAGTGAGGCCTATCTTTAGGGCCTGAGTGAGTGACAGTGTCAGGGCATGACCTAGGAGCAGCATAAGCGCCTCTGTAGGATCAGCCTTAGGGTCTTCGTTAAAGACATTATCAGGGCCTCTGTTAGGGACAGCCTCAGGGTCTCACTTAGGGACAGCACCAGGGGCTTAGTTTGGGACAGTTTCAGTACCTTGGTAAGATCAGGGTCAGGGTATTAGCTCAGGATAATGTCAGGACTTAAATATTGACGGCAGCAGGGCCTTAGTTAGAGACAGTGTCAGGGCCTGAGTTAGGATTTGCATCAGAGCCTTTGTTAGGTACAGTGTCAGGGACTGAGTTAGGAGTAGTGTAAGGGCCTTAGTTAGCCTTGAGACTCCAGGACCTTCCCTGAGTTCCAAAGGGCAGATTCGAATAGTTGCTAATCAGGGAAGGGAGGGGATGCAGAGACAAGGGAGGAAGAGTCAAGGAACAATAGTGCAGCCTTGGGGCAGGATCCTGGTTTTGCCTCAAGGGATACACTTAAGAGTATCTTTGGACGCTTTATCAACCTAAAACCCCCGCAAAATAGAAGATTTTCGTGTTCTTCATTCCAGAGAAGCTCATCAAGAGACCATCTGAGGCCAGATTAAAGTGAGTTAAGGCCCTGTGCACACACTACTCCTTAGGATCAAGTGTGTCCTTAAACCATTTCTGTTAAATTCCTCACCAGATCCTCCTGCATTGGGACGCACGGTTTTTGAGGGCATGAGTTTTCTGTGTCCCCCTTTGGCTGCCAAAGCAGTAAAGCTATTCTTTTCTACTTCCTCCAAACCTCTCTCTCTGAGATTCGATTTGGCACTGGTGAACAGAGGCCGAGTTTTCGACATCAAATTTAGTACCCAGTGTTGGACTGACTTGGGGATGGCCCCTGTGGGTCCCTTGACTTGATTGGACACTGAGATTTTCTCCACGCCAGCCTCTTTCGAGAGAGTGTAGGGTTGGAGAATTCCTTTAGAGGCCAGACCACGTGGGACCATTGCCTGGAAAGGCCGAGCCCCAGTCATCCCAGCAGTTAGAACTGTGGGGCAGGAGTCGATGGTGGAAGAGGGACCACCCTAGCAGCTGCCGAGGCCATCTTTGCCTGAGGACATTCCTCTCTTCCTCCTGCCTGGACTGCCCCGAATGTCCTACTCCAAGGGATTATTTGGGGGAACCAGAAAAATAGCATTTGGGATGTTGCAGCACCTCAGCCAGCATGTGGTAACTCCCCTGGCAGGCACTCTGAGGTCCTTTTAGCCCTGTATATTTGGGGGAACCTTGGTTCCCATTTGGGTGACTTTTCATTCCAGGAAATCTCATTTGGAAGGTGCACCACTTGGACAGAGGTCACAGGCTAAGTTGAGACTTGGAAGCTGATTTGAGTCTTGTGCTGTTTGGTTTTTGGTTTCTGTTTGGTTTCTGGTTCCTTTGGTTTGAGGCTTCCATTGGTGGTTAGGATTTTGTTTTGTTCTTAGCCCACATTTGAGTGTTCTATGGTTCAGACATAAGAAGTGCTTCTTCTTCAGTTCCATCTGATAGCCAGTGGGCAAAATCCTGGCAGACTGGTCAACCTATAGTTGTAAACCTAAGACTAAGAAAAGAATGAAATTCTATTGTAATTTTGTCTGGCCAGTGTATGGATACATTCTTGAAAAATGCGGAAAGGTGGTCTTTGAATGGTAGCCTAAATGACTATACTATCCTTCAGCTAGTTATTTTGTCACAGGAAGAGAAAGAAGTTCTGTATGTTCAAGCATTTATGAAGCTACGTAATAAAGAAAGTGAGCAGCTAGGTAAGAGGCTGATGGTACAAAGAGAAAGGAAAGTCACTTTGCACTAGAGCTGGTTGTGTCTGAATGTAGAAAAAAATAAGGGGCAACATAAGATGGATACAGAAGTGATGAACATTTGTGAAAAGGGAACACTGAGGAAAGAGTTGTGCATGACCGGGATTTTCTAAGATGGATTTTGTTGGAAGTGGGTTAGGGCAAGCCTGGATTTGGTTTCTCCCTCCAAAGTTTTCTTGGAATGCTGTTTTTGATTGTGGACAGCTTGTGAGTTTCTTTGCCTGTGTCTGTGATCTGTATTTTTGTTTGAAATCTCTTTACTTTGGTTCAGTGAATGAGTGTTGTTTGGCCAATTCTAACAGTTCTTTTGATCTCCAGCTAACTTGGAGATGCTTTAGAAGGCCCTTGAGCCATCTCAGAGAGAAATGTTTGATTAGTATGTTAAATTACATGGAATTCCTAAAAATCTAGTATGTCCTGGTAAAATTTGATCAGTCATAATTCTAGTCATTTTTAAATGTTGTACGTCACAGCAATAATGGTTTCTTTTGTCATTTACATTGTGATCAAATGTTTAACCATGACGTTTTAAGTCTTTATGTGATTTATAGATAGTTACTGTTGTGCTCTAACACTTTGCAAAACTGCTCCATCTTCAAGAAGATCTATGTGAAGGACCTTTTGGCAAGCACAGGTCTCTGATAAATTTCATATGATAATGCCAAACTGGGTAAGAAATGAAAAATCTTAATGGAGAATCGGATGGCTTCATAAAAAGTTAACAAAAGGATTGGTTACTGAGTGAACTGGTGAATATGGTTATAGTGTTTTTGTTTTTTTGTTACTGGCTTTGATCTGTGTTTCCCAGACACAGGGAAGTCCTTCACCTGAAGCTACTTAGGACTTGGAGCAATTGGGTAAATGACACCTCTGTACTGAAGTGTGTATTTATGAAAGTTACTGTGTTGGCTTCATTTTGCCCTGATGTTTAAGAGGAAAGGAAAATTACCTAGTGAAGTTATCAGAATGTAATTACTCATGATGTATCACTGTTTGCTTTAGGTCTACTGCTAAAAGCACGTGTACAATGCTTGTGTGACAATTGGGTATGAATAATAAAATGTATGGCCTATATAAAGCGTTTTCTCATTAACATACCTCTGAGCATGTTCACGATACCTGATCAGTATTCCCCCAATGTGGATTAACTAGGCAAATATAAAGGAGGCCTAGCGCTGAGGGCCATGATCTACACCTGGGCCAAACAGCTGAATCATTCTGGCACTGACGGATTGACATTTTGATCATCAATGCTTTCTATTGAAAGACTTGTAATCAAAAGGGAAAAAAACTCTTCACGTATTGAGGTGTGAGGAAGTCACTCTGGCTTCTACATGGTTTAACTTAAATTTTACTGACCAAAGTGGCCTGTTTTTTGGCCTTTTGGATATGAATTGTACATCTGCTTTGGCATTGAGGAGGGGAATGCATTTGACAGTCAAAAAGTAACTATGGTTCAGACATCCAAGATAAACCTAAGTGACCATTGTAGATGTGATTTAGATGCATTCCTGTATTTGTTTTGTTTGTTTTTAAGTTTTTTTTTTTGGATGTGGACCAGTTTTTAAGTCTATTGAATTTGTTACAATATTGTTTCTGTTTCATGTTTTGGTTTTTAGGCCACGAGGCATGTGGTATCTTAGCTTCCTGCCCAGGGATCAAACCGGCACCCCCTGCGTTGGAAGGCGAAGTCTTAACCACTGAACCACCAGGTAAGTCCTCGCATTCCTGTATTGTTGAAATTGAATTTCTGAGCTATATCAGACTCAGGATGCCACTAGCCATTCTCAAAACAATGTCTGCTGGTAGCTGCAACCGTACGTTTTCAAGGACTCCTCTCTTAACGATTAAATTTCAAACAATGACGTTAGATCAGATACTAATAGAAAGATGAGACATATGTGTAGTGGTCAATAGCTCCTGTTATGGATACATCAGTACTACATCAGAAATTAAAACCTACTTAGGTAGAATTAGACAACTGGCTGCGAAGCCTCTCTGAAGTGCCAGTTCCAGACCAGGTTTCAGACTTATTCTCCTGAATTCCTAAGGGAATGAGATCTATTTTTACTGTTAAAATTTCAGTTGTTACCCCTCCTATTTTAACTGGATTGGTTGCGCCAAAATGGGGGACCAAGGGACTGAGATCTTAATCATACGAGTCTCAGGTACAGGACTTGGAACTCAAATATTTCTAACTTGGTATCCATTCCCCTAGATTTAGGCAGGACTGCGCCCCATTTCAGCGAGAAGTAGCCAGAGCGGTCATCACCCTGTTCCTTGAAGGATGTGGGGAAAGATAAAAGTGAAGTGGGGATTAAAACCGAGTCCCCTGAAAACCGAGTTCCTGTGCCAAGTTTATGATTAATGTCTCAATCTGAAATGATTATTCCTTTTCTTGTCAAAAATCTGTTCTCCTCAATATTGAGGAGTATCCAGAAGAGGAGGAGTGAAACTGAGAGGGACTCTGTGGTCTCCTGGGCACAGAAGCCTTTCTGTGTGCCTCCTAACTTGTTTGTAGGGAATAGACTAGAGACTCCAGGACCTTCCCTGAGTTCCAAAGGGCAAATTCGAACAGTTGCTAATCAGGGAAGTGAGGGGATGCAGAGACAGGGAGGAAGAGTCAAGAAACAATAGTGCAGCCTTGTGGCAGGATCCTGGTTCTGCCTCAAGGGATACACATAACAATATCTTTGAGCTCCTTAAAGAACTAAAACCCCCAACAAGTGGAAGATGTTAGCATTCTTCATTCCAGAGGAGCTCATCAAGAAACTATCTGAGACCAGATTAAAGGAGTGCAGGCCCTGCATACACACTGATCCTTATGAGCAACCACACCCTTGAACCATCGCTCTAAATCACCAAATCTTCCTGCATTGGGACACACAGCTGTTGAGGGCACGAGCCTGCTGTGTCCTCCATTGGCTGGCAGAGTGATAAAACTAATCTTTTCTATTTTTCCAAAACACTGTTATCAAGATTTGATTCGGAACCGGTGCAGAGAGGCTGATTATTCAGTATCAGGTCCAGAGTCAGGCAGTTAGTTAGAAACAGTGTCAGGTCTATAGTTATGGAAAGCCTCAGGGAATTAGGGAGGGAGAGACCAAGATATAACAGACAGCATCAGATCCTGAGCTGGGGAGAGTGTCAGGGCATGACGTAGGACCAGCATCAGGACTGTAGTTAGGATCAGCATCACGGTCTTAGTTAAAGTTATTGCCAGGACCTGAGTTAGGCAAAGTGTCAGGGCCTGAGTTAGGCAAAGTGTCAGGACCTGAGTTAGGCAAAGTGTCAGGGCCTGAGTTAGGGACAGAGTCAGGACCTGAGTTAGGGACAGTGTCAGGGACTGAGTGAGGCCTAGCGTCAGGGTCTTAGCTAGGATCAGCATCAGGGCCTTAGTTAAAGACATTATCAGGGCCTGAGTTAGGTACAGCAACAGGGCTTCAAAGGGACAGCCTCAGGGCCACACTTTGGGATGGCATCAGGACTTTTGTCAGGACAGTGTCAGGACCATGGTAAGAGATGGATCAAGATACTAGCTTAGGATAGTGTCAGCACATTGGTTATTGACGGCAGCAAGGCTGACTTTAGGGACAGCTTCAGGGCCTTAGTTAGGGACAGCGTCAGAACCTGAGTTAGACCAAACATCAGGGCCTAAGGTAAGACTAGGGTCAGGGCCTTTGTTAGGGACAATGTCAGGGCCAGGGTTAGGCCTAGCATGAGGGCCTGAGTTAGGCTGGGCGTCAGGACCTTAGTTAGGGACAGCCTCAGGGCCTCACTTAGGGACAGTGTCAGGGCTTACTTAGGGACAGTGTCAGTACATCGGTAAGAGATAGGTCAGGATATTAGCTCAGGATAGAGTCAGGACTTTAGTTATCGACAGCAGCAGGGCCTTAGTTAGGGACAGTGTCAGGAGCTTAGTTAGGACTAGCATCAGAGCCTTTCTTAGGTACAGTGTGAGGGACTGAGTTAGGAGTAGTGTCAGGGCCTTAGTTAGGGACAGTGTCAGGGCCTGAGTTAGGACGAGCCTCCAGGCCGTAGTTAGGGACAGTGTCAGGGCCTTGGGACTAATTTCAGGGCCTTAATTAGGGAGAGCATCAGGACTTTAGTTAGCATAAGAGGCAAGACATTAGCTAGGGACAGGGTTAGGTTAAGGTCTAGGAATAGTGTCAGGAAATGAGCTAGGGAGAGTGTCAAGACCTTACTTACAGAGAGTATCAGGGCCTTACTTAGGGCTAGTGTCAGGGCTTCAGGTAGGGACAGCGTCAGAGCCTGACTTAGGGAGAGCGACGGAACCTGAGTAAGACCTAGCGTCAGGGCCTTAGCTAGGGACAGTGTCAGGGCATGACTTAGGAAGAGCATCAGGGTCTCAAAGACATTTTGAGGGTCTGAGTTAGGTACTGCATCTGGGACTGAGTTAGGGACAGACTCGGGGCTTCACTTAGGGACAGTATCAGGGCTTACATAGGGACAGTGTCAGGACCTTGGTAAGAGATGGGTCAGGATATTAGCTCAGGATACTGTCAGGCCTTTAGTTATTGCCGGCCGCAGGGTCTGTATTTGGGACAGCTTCCGGGCCTTAGCTAGAGAGAGTGTCACCGCCTTAGTGAGGACTAGTCAGGGCCTTAGTTAGGCAGCGCAATAGGGCTTCAGTTAGGATGGGAGGCAGGATAATAGCTAGGGACAGGATGAGGTTAAGGTCTAGGGATAGTGTCAGGAAATGACCTAGGGATAGTGTCAAGACCTTACTGACAGTATCAGGACCTTATTTAGGACCAACTTCAGGGCTTCGGGTAGGGACAATGTCAGAGCCTGACTTAGGGAGAGCGACAGGGACTGAGTGAGGCCGAGCGTCAGGGACTTAGCTAGGGACAGTATCGGCATGACTTAAGAGTAGCATCAGGGCCTTCGTAGGATCCACATTAGGTTCTTAGTTAGGATAAGAGGCAGGACACTAGCTAGGGACAGAGCCAAGTTACGGGCTAGGGATAGTGTGAAGACCTTAGTTATTGAGAGCATCAGGGCCTTATATAGGAGCAGCGTCATGGCCTTATTCAGGACCAGTGTCAGGGCTTGATGTAGGGACAGCTTCAGAGACTGACTAAGGTACAGCGACAGGGAATACCTGAGGACTCTCTCAGTTAGCACCTGAGTTAGGGACTGTGTCAGGGCAGGACTTAGGAGGAGCATAACGGCCTTGTTAGGATCAGCATCAGGGTCTTTGTTAAAGACATTATTAGGGCTTCTGTTAGAGACAACCTCAGGGCTTCACTTAGGGAGACCGTCAGGGCTTATTTAGGGACAATTTCAGGAACTTGGTAAGAGATGGGTGCAGAAATTAGCTCAGGATAGTGTCCGGACTTTAGATATTGACAGCAGCAGGGCCTTAGTTAGGGACAGTGTCAGGAGCTTAGTTAGGACTAGCATCAGAGCCTTTGCTAGGTACAGTGTGAGGGACTGAGTTAGGAGTAGTGTCAGGGCCTTAGTTAGGGACAGTGTCAGGGTCTGAGTTAGGAGTAGTGTCAGGGCGTTAGTTAGTGACAGTGTCAGGGCCTTAGTTAGGACTAGTCAGGGCCTTAGTTAGGGAGGGCATTAGGGATTCAGGGAGGATAAGGGGCAGGACATTCGCTCGGGACAGAGTTAGGTTCCAGGCCAGGGATAGTGTCAGGAAATGAGCTAGGATAGCGTGAAGACCTTAGTTATTGAGAGCATCAGGGACAAAGTTAGAACCAGCGTCAGGGGCTTAATCAGGACCAGTGTCAAGGCTAGATGTAGGGATAGCATCAGAGCCTAACTAAGGTACAGCAACAGGGCCTAAGTGAGGCCTATCTTTAGGGCCTGAGTTAGGGACAGTGTCAGGGCATGACTTAGGAGCAGCATAAAGGCCTCTGTAGGATCAGCATTTGGGTCTTCGGTAAAGACATTATCAGGGTCTCTGTTATGGACAGCCTCAGGGCCTCACTTAGGGACAGCGTCAAGGCTCACTTAGGGACAGTTTCAGGACCTTAGTACGAGATGGGTCAGGAAATAAGCACAGGATAGTGTCAGGACTTTAGATATTGACGGCAGCAGGGCCTTTGTTAGGGACAGTGTCAGGACCTGAGCTAGGTGGAGTGTCACGGCCTTAGTTAGGGACAGGTTCACGGCCTTAGTTAGGGCTAGCATCAGAGCCTTTGTTAGGTATCATGTCAGAGCCTGAGTTAGGAGTAATGTCAAGAACTTAGTTCGGGACAGTGTCAGGGCCTTAGTTACGCCTAGCATCAGAGCCTTCGTTAGGTATCCTGTCAGTGCCTGGGATAGGAGTAGTATTCAGGGCCTTAGTTAGGGCCACTGTCAGGGCCTGAGTTAGGGCCAGTGTCAGGGCCATAGTTAGAACTAGCATCATGGCTCCTCTTGTTGTGGAGCAGAGGCTCTAGGCACAGGGACTTCAGTAGTTGTGGCATGCGGGCTCAGTAGTTGTGGCTCCCGGACTCTAGAGCGCAGGCTCAGTCGTTGTGGAGCACGGGCTTAGTTCTTCTGCAGCATGTGAGATATTGGTGGACCAGGGCTCGAACCCATGTCCCCTACATCGGCAGGTGGATTCCCAACCACTGCACCACAAGCGAAGCCCCTTCTCTGCATTATTTTAATGTCAGTACGCTTTGCAGGACATCTAGGAGCCTCGCGTGGGCACCCTATTCCCTGCAAGAACACTGAGTACCCTCAGGCCCACATGGGCCTGCTAAGCCCCATCCAGGCCTATAGCCCTTCGGAGTCACACTGTGTATGCCGAGTGTAGGGCAAAACACTGCACTCTTTCTTGGGACAGCTTGATTTCCCCAGCACTACCACAGGTCCACGAACACTGTTGTAGCAGGAGCAACATGCCGTGCAACTCTGACTCATTGCCTTATTCTGAGCTTCACTGAAAATAACCCTTGGCTTCACATTCGATCTGGGAACCCCTACCTGAAGTCACCCTGCCTCCAGGAGAATGTGGGCTTGCGTTCCGACTGCAATTAAAGCCCAGTTCCTCGGTATACACTGCAGGCTTTTGAAGAGCCATGGACCCGGAGGCCTAGCTGGGAATTTCCTTGGTTGAGGCATTTCGCTAGATGCAGAACACCCTGCTTCGAGGAGTTGATTCAGAGAAGGAACCACTGGGTAACCTGTGTCTGTTTGGACTTGTTAGAAAGCACAGGGATGTATGCTGCGTGTGCCCGTGGAAATGGGGGCCTGATGGAACTAGCCTTGCTTTCCCATTTTGAAAGCTCCATTCATGCTGCCTTGAAGCTACTTGAAATTGACTGCTGTTGACAGGCCACTAGCCACTGTAGGCATGGCTCTGGGAAGAAAATGAGTTTTCTCTAGGTAAGCCGGGTGCTTCGATGGCTGGGGTGGAGCTCATCCTGCCATGCTCTAGAGCTAAAGAGAAACTCAACGTCAGTACTGGCCTCAAGGTAAGTCCCTGAGTAGCCGCACAGAAAGGGAGGCATGCAGCTCTTTCCATGAGGTCTTAGTCGCTGTTCTGCTTTATTTTATTCAATTTTTTAAATTTTTTATTCTTTTTTTAAGATTTATTGATTGATTGATTGTTATGTTGGGTCTTCGTTTCTGTGCTAGGGCCCTCTACAGTTGCGGTAAGTGGGGGCCACTCTTCATCGCGGTGCGTAGGTCTCTCACTATCGCGGCCTCTCTTGTTGCGGAGCACAGGCTCCAGAGGCGCAGGCTCAGTAGTTGTGGCTGACGGGCCCAGTTGCCCCGCGGCCTGTGGGATCCTCCCAGACCAGGGCTCGAACCCGTGTACCCTGCATTGGCAGGCAGATTCTCAACCACTGCGCCACCAGGGAAGCCCCTGTTCTGCTTTATTTTAAAGGAAGTACCCTTTTCAGGACTCCTAGGCCCCTCGGGTGTGCATCATTTTCCCTCCAAGATCAGTGAGTACCTCCAGACCCCTGTGGGCCTGCTAAGCAACATCAACGCGCAAAGGTCGGTCCCTCGGAGGCCCTCTGTGTATGCCGAGTGATGGGCAACACCCTGCACGTTTCTTAAAGAGAGCTACATTTCCAGAGCACTGGAACAGCCTCAGGACCACATATCTAGCCAGTGCGACGTGCCATGGAAGTGTTCGTCATGGCCCCCGTCTGAGCTGCCAAGAGAAAACACTCCGCTTAGGAGTTTTCGAGTACCTTGTAACTCAAGTCACTCTGCTCGAGGAGAAAGTCAGCATCCTACCATGCTGTGTCACTAAATGGACATGCAGCGAGAGTACTTGCCTCAAGGTAAGGCCCTGAATTGCCATACAGAAGCGGAGGCGTGCAGCATTTTCCATGAGGCCGTAGCCGCTGCTCGGCATTGTTTTAACGTCAGTACGCTTTGCAGGACATCTAGGAACCCCGCGTGGGCACCCTATTCCCTGCAAGAACACTGAGTACCCTCAGGCCTCCATGGGCCTGCTAAGCCACATCCAGGCCTGTAGCCCTTCGGAGCCACTCTGTGTATGCCGAGTGTAGGGCAACAGACTGCACTCTTTCTTGGGACAGCTTGATTACCTCATCACTCCCACAGGTCGACGAACACCTTTCCAGCAGGTCCAACATACCGTGCAAGTGTGGCTCATTGCCTTAATATGAGCTGCACTGAGAACAACCCTCGGCTTCGCATTCGATCTGGGACACCCTGCCTGAAGTCACCCTGCCTCCAGCAGAATGTCGGCTTGCGTTCTGACTGCAACTAAAGCCCAGTTCCTCGTGTAACACTGCAGGCTTTTGAAGTGCCACGGGCCCGGAAGCTAAGCTGGGGCATTCCTTGGTTGAGGCAGTTTGCTGTTTGCAGAACACCCTGCTTCGAGGAGTTGATTCAGGGAAGGAACCACTGGGTAACCTGTGTCTGTTTGGACTTGTTAGAAAGCACAGGGATGTATGCTGCGTGTGCCCATGGAAATGGGGGCCTGATGGAACTAGCCTTGCTTTCCCATTTTGAAAGCTCCATTCATGCTGCCTTGAAGCTTCTTGAAATTGACTGCTGTTGACAGGCCACTAGCCACTGTAGGCATGGCTCTGGGAAGAAAATGAGTTTTCTCTAGGTAAGCCGGGTGCTTCGATGGCCGGGGTGGAGCTCACCCTGCCACGCTCTAGAGCTAAAGGGAAACTCAACGTGAGTACTGGCCTCGAGGTAAGTCCCTGTGTAGCCGCGCAGAAAGGGAGGCATGCAGCTCTTTCCATGAGGTCTTAGTCGCTGTTCTGCTTTATTTTTTTTATTTTTTATTGTTTTCTTAAGACTTATTGATTGATTGATTGCTATGTTGGGTCTTCGATTTTGTGCTAGGGCTCTCTCCAATTGCGGTAAGTAGGGGCCACTCTTCATTGCGGTGCGTAGGCCTCTCACTATCGCGGCCTCTCTTGTTGCGGAGCACAGGCTCCAGAGGTGCAGGCTCAGTAGTTGTGGCTCAGGGCCCTGTTGCTCCGCGGCCTGTGGGATCCTCCCAAACCAGGACTCGAACCCGTGTACCCTGCGTTGGCAGGCAGATTCTCAACCACTGCGCCACCAGGGAAGCCCCTGTTCTGCTTTATTTTAAAGGAAGTACCCTTTTCAGGACTCCTAGGCCCCTCGGGTGTGCATCATTTTCCCTCCAAGATCACTGAGTACCTCCAGACCCCTGTGGGCCTGCTAGGCAACATCGAGGCCCAGAGGTCGGTCCCTCGGAGGCCCTCTGTGTATGCCGAGTGAAGGGCAACACACTGCTCGTTTCTTAAAGAGAGCTACATTTCCAGAGCACTGGAACAGCCTCAGGACCACATATCTAGCCAGTGCGACGTGCCATGGAAGTGTTCGTCATGGCCCCCGTCTGAGCTGCCAAGAGAAAGCACTCCACTTAGGGGTTTTCGAGGACCTTGTACCTCAAGTCACTCTGCTCGAGGAGAAAGTCATCATCCTACCATGCTGTGTCACTAAAGGGACATGCAGCGAGAGTACGTGCCTCAAGGTAAGGCCCTGAATTGCCATACAGAAGCGGAGGCGTGCAGCATTTTCCATGAGGCCGTAGCCGCTGCTCGGCATTGTTTTAACGTCAGTACGCTTTGCAGGACATCTAGGAACCCCGCGTGGGCACCCTATTCCCTGCAAGAACACTGAATACCCTCAGGCCTCCATGGGCCTGCTAAGCCACATCCAGGCCTGTAGCCCTTCGGAGCCACTCTGTATATGCCGAGTGTAGGGCAACAGACTGCACTCTTTCTTGGGACAGCTTGATTTCCTCATCACTCCCACAGGTCGACGAACACCTTTCTAGCAGGTCCAACATACCGTGCAAGTGTGACTAATTGCCCTAGTCTGAGCTGCACTGAGAACAACCCTCGGCTTCGCATTCGATCTGGGACCCCCTGCCTGAAGTCACCCTGCCTCCAGGAGAATGTCGGCTTGCGTTCCGACTGCAACTAAAGCCCAGTTCCTCGTGTAACACTGCAGGCTTTTGAAGAGCCACGGGCCCGGAAGCTAAGCTGGGGCGTTCCTTGGTTGAGGCAGTTCGCTGTTTGCAGAACACCCTGCTTCGAGGAGTTGATTCAGGGAAGGAACCACTGGGTAACCTGTGTCTGTTTGGACTTGTTAGAAAGCACAGGGATGTATGCTGCGTGTGCCTGTGGAAATGGGGGCCTGATGGAACTAGCCTTGCTTTCCCATTTTGAAAGCTCCATTCATGCTGCCTTGAAGCTTCTTGAAATTGACTGCTGTTGACAGGCCACTAGCCACTGTAGGCATGGCTCTGGGAAGAAAATGAGTTTTCTCTAGGTAAGCCGGGTGCTTCGATGGCCGGGGTGGAGCTCATCCTGCCACGCTCTAGAGCTAAAGGGAAACTCAACGTGAGTACTGGCCTCGAGGTAAGTCCCTGTGTAGCCGCGCCGAAAGGGAGGTATGCAGCTCTTTCCATGAGGTCTTAATCGCTATTCTGCTTTATTTTATTTTTTTTATTTTTTATTGTTTTCTTAAGACTTATTGATTGACTGATTGATTGCTATGTTGGGTCTTCGTTTTTGTGCTAGGGCTCTCTCCAATTGCGGTAAGTAGGGGCCACTCTTCATTGCGGTGCGTAGGCCTCTCACTATCGCGGCCTCTCTTGTTGCGGAGCACAGGCTCCAGAGGCGCAGGCTCAGTAGTTGTGGCTCACGGGCCCTGTTGCTCCGCGGCCTGTGGGATCCTCCCAGACCAGGGCTCGAACCCGTGTACCTTGCGTTGGCAGGCAGATTCTCAACCACTGCGCCACCAGGGAAGCCCCTTTTCTGCTTTATTTTAAAGGAAGTACCCTTTTCAGGACTCCTAGGCCCCTCGGGTGTGCATCATTTTCCCTCCAAGATCACTGAGTACCTCCAGACCCCTGTGGGCCTGCTAGGAAACATCGAGGCCCAGAGGTCGGTCTCTCGGAGGCCCTCTGTGTATGCCGAGTGAAGGGCAACACACTGCTCGTTTCTTAAAGAGAGCTACATTTCCAGAGCACTGGAACAGCCTCAGGACCACATATCTAGCCAGTGCGACGTGCCATGGAAATGTTCGTCATGGCCCCCGTCTGAGCTGCCAAGAGAAAACACTCCGCTTAGGAGTTTTTGAGGACCTTGTACGTCAAGTCACTCTGCTCGAGGAGAAAGTCAGCATCCTACCATGCTGTGTCACTAAAGGGACACTCAGTGAGAGTACGTGCCTCAAGGTAAGGCCCTGAATTGCCATGTAGAAGCGGAGGCGTGCAGCAGTTTCCTGGAGGCCGTAGCCGCTGCTTTGCATTGTTTTAATGTCAGTACGCTTTGCAGGACATCTAGGAACCCCGTGTAGGCACCGTATACCCTGCAAGAACACTGAGTACCCTCAGGCCTCCATGGGCCTGCTAAGCCACATCCAGGCCTGTAGCCCTTCGGAGCCACTCTGTGTATGCCGAGTGTAGGGCAACAGACTGCACTCTTTCTTGGGACAGCTTGATTTCCTCAACACTCCCACAGGTCGACGAACACCTTTCTAGCAGGTCCAACATACCGTGCAAGTGTGACTCATGGTCCTAGTCTGAGCTGCACTGAGAATAACCGTCGGCTTCGCATTCGATCTGGGACACCCTGCCTGAAGTCACCCTGCGTCCAGGAGAATGTCGGCTTGCGTTCCGACTGCAACTAAAGCCCAGTTCCTCGTGTAACAATGCAGGCTTTTGAAGAGCCACGGGCCCGGAAGCTTAGCTGGGGCGTTCCTTGGTTGACGCAGTTCGCTGTTTGCAGAACACCCTGCTTCGAGGAGTTGATTCAGGGAAGGAACCACTGGGTAACCTGTGTCTGTTTGGACTTGTTAGAAAGCACAGGGATGTATGCTGCGTGTGCCTGTGGAAATGGGGGCCTGATGGAACTAGCCTTGCTTTCCCATTTTGAAAGCTCCATTCATGCTGCCTTGAAGCTTCTTGAAATTGACTGCTGTTGACAGGCCACTAGCCACTGTAGGCATGGCTCTGGGAAGAAAATGAGTTTTCTCTAGATAAGCCGGGTGCTTCGATGGCCGGGGTGGAGCTCACCCTGCCACGCTCAAGAGCTAAAGGGAAACTCAACGTGAGTACTGGCCTCGAGGTAAGTCCCTGTGTAGCCGCGCAGAAAGGGAGGCATGCAGCTCTTTCCATGAGGTCTTAGTCGCTGTTCTGCTTTATTTTTTTTATTTTTTATTGTTTTCTTAAGACTTATTGATTGATTGATTGCTATGTTGGGTCTTCGATTTTGTGCTAGGGCTCTCTCCAATTGCGGTAAGTAGGGGCCACTCTTCATTGCGGTGCGTAGGCCTCTCACTATCGCGGCCTCTCTTGTTGCGGAGCACAGGCTCCAGAGGTGCAGGCTCAGTAGTTGTGGCTCAGGGCCCTGTTGCTCCGCGGCCTGTGGGATCCTCCCAAACCAGGACTCGAACCCGTGTACCCTGCGTTGGCAGGCAGCTTCTCAACCACTGCGCCACCAGGGAAGCCCCTGTTCTGCTTTATTTTAAAGGAAGTACCCTTTTCAGGACTCCTAGGCCCCTCGGGTGTGCATCATTTTCCCTCCAAGATCAGTGAGTACCTCCAGACCCCTGTGGGCCTGCTAGGAAACATCGAGGCCCAGAGGTCGGTCCCTCAGAGGCCCTCTGTGTATGCCGAGTGAAGGGCAACACACTGCTCGTTTCTTAAAGAGAGCTACATTTCCAGAGCACTGGAACAGCCTCAGGACCACATATCTAGCCAGTGCGACGTGCCATGGAAATGTTCGTCATGGCCCCCGTCTGAGCTGCCAGGAGAAAACACTCCGCTTAGGAGTTTTCGAGTACCTTGTACCTCAAGTCACTCTGCTCGAGGAGAAAGTCAGCATCCTACCATCCTGTGTCGGTAAAGGGAAATGCAGCGAGAGTACGTGCCTCAAGGTAAGGCCCTGAATTGCCATACAGAAGCGGACGCGTGCAGCATTTTCCATGAGGTCGTAGCCGCTGCTGTGCATTGTTTTAACGTCAGTACGCTTTGCAGGACATCTAGGAACCCCACGTGAGCACCCTATTCCCTGCAAGAACACTGAGTACCCTCAGGCCTCCATGTGCCTTCTAAGCCACATCCAGGCCAGTAGCCCTTCGGAGCCACTCTGTGTATGCCGAGTGTAGGGCAACAGACTGCACTCTTTCTTGGGACAGCTTGATTTCCTCAACACTCCCACAGGTCGACGAACACCTTTCTAGCAGGTCCAACATACCGTGCAAGTGTGACTCATGGTCCTAGTCTGAGCTGCACTGAGAATAACCGTCGGCTTCGCATTCGATCTGGGACACCCTGCCTGAAGTCACCCTGCGTCCAGGAGAATGTCGGCTTGCGTTCCGACTGCAACTAAAGCCCAGTTCCTCGTGTAACACTGCAGGCTTTTGAAGAGCCACGGGCCCGGAAGCTAAGCTGGGGCGTTCCTTGGTTGAGGCAGTTCGCTGTTTGCAGAACACCCTGCTTCGAGGAGTTGATTCAGGGAAGGAACCACTGGGTAACCTGTGTCTGTTTGGACTTGTTAGAAAGCACAGGGATGTATGCTGCGTGTGCCCATGGAAATGAGGGCCTGATGGAACTAGCCTTGCTTTCCCATTTTGAAAGCTCCATTCATGCTGCCTTGAAGCTTCTTGAAATTGACTGCTGTTGACAGGCCACTAGCCACTGTAGGCATGGCTCTGGGAAGAAAATGAGTTTTCTCTAGATAAGCCGGGTGCTTCGATGGCCGGGGTGGAGCTCACCCTGCCACGCTCAAGAGCTAAAGGGAAACTCAACGTGAGTACTGGCCTCGAGGTAAGTCCCTGAGTAGCCGCGCAGAAAGGGAGGCATGCAGCTCTTTCCATGAGGACTTAGTCACTGTTCTGCTTTATTTTATTTTATTTTTTTATTTTTTATTGTTTTTTTGAGATTTATTTATTGATTGATTGTTATGTTGGGTCTTCGTTTCTGTGCTAGGGCTCTCTCCAATTGCGGTAAGTAGGGGCCACTCTTCATTGCGGTGCGTAGGCCTCTCACTATCGCGGCCTCTCTTGTTGCGGAGCACAGGCTCCAGAGGCGCAGGCTCAGTAGTTGTGGCTCACGGGCCCTGTTGCTCCGCGGCCTGTGGGATCCTCCCAGACCAGGGCTCGAACCCGTGTACCCTGCGTTGGCAGGCAGATTCTCAACCACTGCGCCACCAGGGAAGCCCCTGTTCTGCTTTATTTTAAAGGAAGTACCCTTTTCAGGACTCCTAGGCCCCTCGGGTGTGCATCATTTTCCCTCCAATATCAGTGAGTACCTCCAGACCCCTGTGGGCCTGCTAGGCAACATCGAGGCCCAAAGGTTGGTCCCTCGGAGGCCCTCTGTGTATGCCGAGTGAAGGGCAACACACTGCTCGTTCCTTAAGGAGAGCTACATTTCCAGAGCACTGGAACAGCCTCAGGACAACATATCTAGCCAGTGCGACGTGCCATGGAAATGTTCGTCATGGCCCCCGTCTGAGCTGCCATGAGAAAACACTCTGCTTAGGATTCTTCGAGGACCTCGTACCTGAAGTCACGCTGCTCGAGGAGAAAGTCAGCATCTTACCATGCTGTGTCACTAACGGGACACTCAGCATGAGCAGTTGTCTCGAGGTAAGGCCCTGAATTGCCATGCAGAAGCGGAGGCGTGCAGCAGTGTCCAGGAGGCCGTAGCCGCTGCTGTGCAATGTTTTAACGTCAGTACGCTTTGCAGGACATCTAGGAACCCCGCGTAGGCACCGTATACCCTGCAAGAACACTGAGTACCCTCAGGCCTCCATGGGCCTGCTAAGCCACATCCAGGCCTGTAGCCCTTCGGAGCCACTCTGTGTATGCCGAGTGTAGGGCAACAGACTGCACTCTTTCTTGGGACAGCTTGATTATCTCAACACTCCCACAGGTCGACGAACACCTTTCTAGCAGGTCCAACATACCGTGCAAGTGTGACTCATGGTCCTAGTCTGAGCTGCACTGAGAATAACCGTCGGCTTCGCATTCGATCTGGGACCCCCTGCCTGAAGTCACCCTGCGTCCAGGAGAATGTCGGCTTGCGTTCCGACTGCAACTAAAGCCCAGTTCCTCGTGTAACACTGCAGGCTTTTGAAGAGCCACGGGCCCGGAAGCTAAGCTGGGGCGTTCCTTGGTTGAGGCAGTTCGCTGTTTGCAGAACACCCTGCTTCGAGGAGTTGATTCAGGGAAGGAACCACTGGGTAACCTGTGTCTGTTTGGACTTGTTAGAAAGCACAGGGATGTATGCTGCGTGTGCCCATGGAAATGGGGGCCTGATGGAACTAGCCTTGCTTTCCCATTTTGAAAGCTCCATTCATGCTGCCTTGAAGCTTCTTGAAATTGACTGCTGTTGACAGGCCACTAGCCACTGTAGGCATGGCTCTGGGAAGAAAATGAGTTTTCTCTAGGTAAGCCTGGTGCTTCGATGGCCTGGGTGGAGCTCATCCTGCCACGCTCTAGAGCTAAAGAGAAACTCAACGTGAGTACTGGCCTCGAGGTAAGTCCCTGAGTAGCCGCGCAGAAAGGGAGGCATGCAGCTCTTTCCATGAGGTCTTAGTCACTGTTCTGCTTTATTTTATTTTATTTTTTTTATTTTTTATTGTTTTTTTGAGATTTATTTATTGATTGATTGTTATGTTGGGTCTTCGTTTCTGTGCTAGGGCTCTCTCCAATTGTGGTAAGTAGGGGCCACTCTTCATTGCGGTGCGTAGGCCTCTCACTATCGCGGCCTCTCTTGTTGCGGAGCACAGGCTCCAGAGGCGCAGGCTCAGTAGTTGTGGCTCACGGGCCCTGTTGCTCCGCGGCCTGTGGGATCCTCCCAGACCAGGGCTCGAACCCGTGTACCCTGCGTTGGCAGGCAGATTCTCAACCACTGCGCCACCAGGGAAGCCCCTGTTCTGCTTTATTTTAAAGGAAGTACCCTTTTCAGGACTCCTAGGCCCCTCGGGTGTGCATCATTTTCCCTCCAATATCAGTGAGTACCTCCAGACCCCTGTGGGCCTGCTGAGCAACATCGAGGCCCAAAGGTTGGGCCTTCGGAGGCCCTCTGTGTATGCCGAGTGAAGGGCAACACACTGCTCGTTCCTTAAGGAGAGCTACATTTCCAGAGCACTGGAACAGCCTCAGGACCACATATCTAGCCAGTGCGACGTGCCATGGAAATGTTCGTCATGGCCCCCGTCTGAGCTGCCATGAGGAAACACTCTGCTTAGGATTCTTCGAGGACCTCGTACCTGAAGTCACTCTGCTCGAGGAGAAAGTCAGCATCTTACCATGCTGTGTCACTAAAGGGACACTCAGCGAGAGAACGTGCCTCAAGGTAAGGCCCTGAATTGCCATACAGAAGCGGAGGCGTGCAGCAGTTTCCTGGAGGCCGTAGCCGCTGCTTTGCATTGTTTTAATGTCAGTACGCTTTGCAGGACATCTAGGAACCCCGCGTAGGCACCGTATACCCTGCAAGAACACTGAGTACCCTCAGGCCTCCATGGGCCTGCTAAGCCACATCCAGGCCTGTAGCCCTTCGGAGCCACTCTGTGTATGCCGAGTGTAGGGCAACAGACTGCACTCTTTCTTGGGACAGCTTGATTTCCTCAACACTCCCACAGGTCGACGAACACCTTTCTAGCAGGTCCAACATACCGTGCAAGTGTGACTCATGGTCCTAGTCTGAGCTGCACTGAGAATAACCGTCGGCTTCGCATTCGATCTGGGACACCCTGCCTGAAGTCACCCTGCCTCCAGGAGAATGTCGGCTTGCGTTCCGACTGCAACTAAAGCCCAGTTCCTCGTGTAACAATGCAGGCTTTTGAAGAGCCACGGGCCCGGAAGCTTAGCTGGGGCGTTCCTTGGTTGACACAGTTCGCTGTTTGCAGAACACCCTGCTTCGAGGAGTTGATTCAGGGAAGGAACCACTGGGTAACCTGTGTCTGTTTGGACTTGTTAGAAAGCACAGGGATGTATGCTGCGTGTGCCTGTGGAAATGGGGGCCTGATGGAACTAGCCTTGCTTTCCCATTTTGAAAGCTCCATTCATGCTGCCTTGAAGCTTCTTGAAATTGACTGCTGTTGACAGGCCACTAGCCACTGTAGGCATGGCTCTGGGAAGAAAATGAGTTTTCTCTAGATAAGCCGGGTGCTTCGATGGACGGGGTGGAGCTCACCCTGCCACGCTCAAGAGCTAAAGGGAAACTCAACGTGAGTACTGGCCTCGAGGTAAGTCCCTGTGTAGCCGCGCAGAAAGGGAGGCATGCAGCTCTTTCCATGAGGTCTTAGTCGCTGTTCTGCTTTATTTTTTTTATTTTTTATTGTTTTCTTAAGACTTATTGATTGATTGATTGCTATGTTGGGTCTTCGATTTTGTGCTAGGGCTCTCTCCAATTGCGGTAAGTAGGGGCCACTCTTCATTGCGGTGCGTAGGCCTCTCACTATCGCGGCCTCTCTTGTTGCGGAGCACAGGCTCCAGAGGTGCAGGCTCAGTAGTTGTGGCTCAGGGCCCTGTTGCTCCGCGGCCTGTGGGATCCTCCCAAACCAGGACTCGAACCCGTGTACCCTGCGTTGGCAGGCAGCTTCTCAACCACTGCGCCACCAGGGAAGCCCCTGTTCTGCTTTATTTTAAAGGAAGTACCCTTTTCAGGACTCCTAGGCCCCTCGGGTGTGCATCATTTTCCCTCCAAGATCAGTGAGTACCTCCAGACCCCTGTGGGCCTGCTAGGAAACATCGAGGCCCAGAGGTCGGTCCCTCAGAGGCCCTCTGTGTATGCCGAGTGAAGGGCAACACACTGCTCGTTTCTTAAAGAGAGCTACATTTCCAGAGCACTGGAACAGCCTCAGGACCACATATCTAGCCAGTGCGACGTGCCATGGAAATGTTCGTCATGGCCCCCGTCTGAGCTGCCAGGAGAAAACACTCCGCTTAGGAGTTTTCGAGGACCTTGTACCTCAAGTCACTCTGCTCGAGGAGAAAGTCAGCATCCTACCATCCTGTGTCGGTAAAGGGAAATGCAGCGAGAGTACGTGCCTCAAGGTAAGGCCCTGAATTGCCATACAGAAGCGGACGCGTGCAGCATTTTCCATGAGGTCGTAGCCGCTGCTGTGCATTGTTTTAACGTCAGTACGCTTTGCAGGACATCTAGGAACCCCACGTGAGCACCCTATTCCCTGCAAGAACACTGAGTACCCTCAGGCCTCCATGTGCCTTCTAAGCCACATCCAGGCCAGTAGCCCTTCGGAGCCACTCTGTGTATGCCGAGTGTAGGGCAACAGACTGCACTCTTTCTTGGGACAGCTTGATTTCCTCAACACTCCCACAGGTCGACGAACACCTTTCTAGCAGGTCCAACATACCGTGCAAGTGTGACTCATGGTCCTAGTCTGAGCTGCACTGAGAATAACCGTCGGCTTCGCATTCGATCTGGGACACCCTGCCTGAAGTCACCCTGCGTCCAGGAGAATGTCGGCTTGCGTTCCGACTGCAACTAAAGCCCAGTTCCTCGTGTAACACTGCAGGCTTTTGAAGAGCCACGGGCCCGGAAGCTAAGCTGGGGCGTTCCTTGGTTGAGGCAGTTCGCTGTTTGCAGAACACCCTGCTTCGAGGAGTTGATTCAGGGAAGGAACCACTGGGTAACCTGTGTCTGTTTGGACTTGTTAGAAAGCACAGGGATGTATGCTGCGTGTGCCTGTGGAAATGGGGGCCTGATGGAACTAGCCTTGCTTTCCCATTTTGAAAGCTCCATTCATGCTGCCTTGAAGCTTCTTGAAATTGACTGCTGTTGACAGGCCACTAGCCACTGTAGGCATGGCTCTGGGAAGAAAATGAGTTTTCTCTAGGTAAGCCGGGTGCTTCGATGGCCGGGGTGGAGCTCATCCTGCCACGCTCTAGAGCTAAAGGGAAACTCAACGTGAGTACTGGCCTCGAGGTAAGTCCCTGTGTAGCCGCGCCGAAAGGGAGGTATGCAGCTCTTTCCATGAGGTCTTAATCGCTATTCTGCTTTATTTTATTTTTTTTATTTTTTATTGTTTTCTTAAGACTTATTGATTGACTGATTGATTGCTATGTTGGGTCTTCGTTTTTGTGCTAGGGCTCTCTCCAATTGCGGTAAGTAGGGGCCACTCTTCATTGCGGTGCGTAGGCCTCTCACTATCGCGGCCTCTCTTGTTGCGGAGCACAGGCTCCAGAGGCGCAGGCTCAGTAGTTGTGGCTCACGGGCCCTGTTGCTCCGCGGCCTGTGGGATCCTCCCAGACCAGGGCTCGAACCCGTGTACCTTGCGTTGGCAGGCAGATTCTCAACCACTGCGCCACCAGGGAAGCCCCTTTTCTGCTTTATTTTAAAGGAAGTACCCTTTTCAGGACTCCTAGGCCCCTCGGGTGTGCATCATTTTCCCTCCAAGATCACTGAGTACCTCCAGACCCCTGTGGGCCTGCTAGGAAACATCGAGGCCCAGAGGTCGGTCTCTCGGAGGCCCTCTGTGTATGCCGAGTGAAGGGCAACACACTGCTCGTTTCTTAAAGAGAGCTACATTTCCAGAGCACTGGAACAGCCTCAGGACCACATATCTAGCCAGTGCGACGTGCCATGGAAATGTTCGTCATGGCCCCCGTCTGAGCTGCCAAGAGAAAACACTCCGCTTAGGAGTTTTTGAGGACCTTGTACGTCAAGTCACTCTGCTCGAGGAGAAAGTCAGCATCCTACCATGCTGTGTCACTAAAGGGACACTCAGTGAGAGTACGTGCCTCAAGGTAAGGCCCTGAATTGCCATGTAGAAGCGGAGGCGTGCAGCAGTTTCCTGGAGGCCGTAGCCGCTGCTTTGCATTGTTTTAATGTCAGTACGCTTTGCAGGACATCTAGGAACCCCGTGTAGGCACCGTATACCCTGCAAGAACACTGAGTACCCTCAGGCCTCCATGGGCCTGCTAAGCCACATCCAGGCCTGTAGCCCTTCGGAGCCACTCTGTGTATGCCGAGTGTAGGGCAACAGACTGCACTCTTTCTTGGGACAGCTTGATTTCCTCAACACTCCCACAGGTCGACGAACACCTTTCTAGCAGGTCCAACATACCGTGCAAGTGTGACTCATGGTCCTAGTCTGAGCTGCACTGAGAATAACCGTCGGCTTCGCATTCGATCTGGGACACCCTGCCTGAAGTCACCCTGCGTCCAGGAGAATGTCGGCTTGCGTTCCGACTGCAACTAAAGCCCAGTTCCTCGTGTAACAATGCAGGCTTTTGAAGAGCCACGGGCCCGGAAGCTTAGCTGGGGCGTTCCTTGGTTGACGCAGTTCGCTGTTTGCAGAACACCCTGCTTCGAGGAGTTGATTCAGGGAAGGAACCACTGGGTAACCTGTGTCTGTTTGGACTTGTTAGAAAGCACAGGGATGTATGCTGCGTGTGCCTGTGGAAATGGGGGCCTGATGGAACTAGCCTTGCTTTCCCATTTTGAAAGCTCCATTCATGCTGCCTTGAAGCTTCTTGAAATTGACTGCTGTTGACAGGCCACTAGCCACTGTAGGCATGGCTCTGGGAAGAAAATGAGTTTTCTCTAGATAAGCCGGGTGCTTCGATGGCCGGGGTGGAGCTCACCCTGCCACGCTCAAGAGCTAAAGGGAAACTCAACGTGAGTACTGGCCTCGAGGTAAGTCCCTGTGTAGCCGCGCAGAAAGGGAGGCATGCAGCTCTTTCCATGAGGTCTTAGTCGCTGTTCTGCTTTATTTTTTTTATTTTTTATTGTTTTCTTAAGACTTATTGATTGATTGATTGCTATGTTGGGTCTTCGATTTTGTGCTAGGGCTCTCTCCAATTGCGGTAAGTAGGGGCCACTCTTCATTGCGGTGCGTAGGCCTCTCACTATCGCGGCCTCTCTTGTTGCGGAGCACAGGCTCCAGAGGTGCAGGCTCAGTAGTTGTGGCTCAGGGCCCTGTTGCTCCGCGGCCTGTGGGATCCTCCCAAACCAGGACTCGAACCCGTGTACCCTGCGTTGGCAGGCAGCTTCTCAACCACTGCGCCACCAGGGAAGCCCCTGTTCTGCTTTATTTTAAAGGAAGTACCCTTTTCAGGACTCCTAGGCCCCTCGGGTGTGCATCATTTTCCCTCCAAGATCAGTGAGTACCTCCAGACCCCTGTGGGCCTGCTAGGAAACATCGAGGCCCAGAGGTCGGTCCCTCAGAGGCCCTCTGTGTATGCCGAGTGAAGGGCAACACACTGCTCGTTTCTTAAAGAGAGCTACATTTCCAGAGCACTGGAACAGCCTCAGGACCACATATCTAGCCAGTGCGACGTGCCATGGAAATGTTCGTCATGGCCCCCGTCTGAGCTGCCAGGAGAAAACACTCCGCTTAGGAGTTTTCGAGTACCTTGTACCTCAAGTCACTCTGCTCGAGGAGAAAGTCAGCATCCTACCATCCTGTGTCGGTAAAGGGAAATGCAGCGAGAGTACGTGCCTCAAGGTAAGGCCCTGAATTGCCATACAGAAGCGGACGCGTGCAGCATTTTCCATGAGGTCGTAGCCGCTGCTGTGCATTGTTTTAACGTCAGTACGCTTTGCAGGACATCTAGGAACCCCACGTGAGCACCCTATTCCCTGCAAGAACACTGAGTACCCTCAGGCCTCCATGTGCCTTCTAAGCCACATCCAGGCCAGTAGCCCTTCGGAGCCACTCTGTGTATGCCGAGTGTAGGGCAACAGACTGCACTCTTTCTTGGGACAGCTTGATTTCCTCAACACTCCCACAGGTCGACGAACACCTTTCTAGCAGGTCCAACATACCGTGCAAGTGTGACTCATGGTCCTAGTCTGAGCTGCACTGAGAATAACCGTCGGCTTCGCATTCGATCTGGGACACCCTGCCTGAAGTCACCCTGCGTCCAGGAGAATGTCGGCTTGCGTTCCGACTGCAACTAAAGCCCAGTTCCTCGTGTAACACTGCAGGCTTTTGAAGAGCCACGGGCCCGGAAGCTAAGCTGGGGCGTTCCTTGGTTGAGGCAGTTCGCTGTTTGCAGAACACCCTGCTTCGAGGAGTTGATTCAGGGAAGGAACCACTGGGTAACCTGTGTCTGTTTGGACTTGTTAGAAAGCACAGGGATGTATGCTGCGTGTGCCCATGGAAATGAGGGCCTGATGGAACTAGCCTTGCTTTCCCATTTTGAAAGCTCCATTCATGCTGCCTTGAAGCTTCTTGAAATTGACTGCTGTTGACAGGCCACTAGCCACTGTAGGCATGGCTCTGGGAAGAAAATGAGTTTTCTCTAGATAAGCCGGGTGCTTCGATGGCCGGGGTGGAGCTCACCCTGCCACGCTCAAGAGCTAAAGGGAAACTCAACGTGAGTACTGGCCTCGAGGTAAGTCCCTGAGTAGCCGCGCAGAAAGGGAGGCATGCAGCTCTTTCCATGAGGACTTAGTCACTGTTCTGCTTTATTTTATTTTATTTTTTTATTTTTTATTGTTTTTTTGAGATTTATTTATTGATTGATTGTTATGTTGGGTCTTCGTTTCTGTGCTAGGGCTCTCTCCAATTGCGGTAAGTAGGGGCCACTCTTCATTGCGGTGCGTAGGCCTCTCACTATCGCGGCCTCTCTTGTTGCGGAGCACAGGCTCCAGAGGCGCAGGCTCAGTAGTTGTGGCTCACGGGCCCTGTTGCTCCGCGGCCTGTGGGATCCTCCCAGACCAGGGCTCGAACCCGTGTACCCTGCGTTGGCAGGCAGATTCTCAACCACTGCGCCACCAGGGAAGCCCCTGTTCTGCTTTATTTTAAAGGAAGTACCCTTTTCAGGACTCCTAGGCCCCTCGGGTGTGCATCATTTTCCCTCCAATATCAGTGAGTACCTCCAGACCCCTGTGGGCCTGCTAGGCAACATCGAGGCCCAAAGGTTGGTCCCTCGGAGGCCCTCTGTGTATGCCGAGTGAAGGGCAACACACTGCTCGTTCCTTAAGGAGAGCTACATTTCCAGAGCACTGGAACAGCCTCAGGACAACATATCTAGCCAGTGCGACGTGCCATGGAAATGTTCGTCATGGCCCCCGTCTGAGCTGCCATGAGAAAACACTCTGCTTAGGATTCTTCGAGGACCTCGTACCTGAAGTCACGCTGCTCGAGGAGAAAGTCAGCATCTTACCATGCTGTGTCACTAACGGGACACTCAGCATGAGCAGTTGTCTCGAGGTAAGGCCCTGAATTGCCATGCAGAAGCGGAGGCGTGCAGCAGTGTCCAGGAGGCCGTAGCCGCTGCTGTGCAATGTTTTAACGTCAGTACGCTTTGCAGGACATCTAGGAACCCCGCGTAGGCACCGTATACCCTGCAAGAACACTGAGTACCCTCAGGCCTCCATGGGCCTGCTAAGCCACATCCAGGCCTGTAGCCCTTCGGAGCCACTCTGTGTATGCCGAGTGTAGGGCAACAGACTGCACTCTTTCTTGGGACAGCTTGATTATCTCAACACTCCCACAGGTCGACGAACACCTTTCTAGCAGGTCCAACATACCGTGCAAGTGTGACTCATGGTCCTAGTCTGAGCTGCACTGAGAATAACCGTCGGCTTCGCATTCGATCTGGGACCCCCTGCCTGAAGTCACCCTGCGTCCAGGAGAATGTCGGCTTGCGTTCCGACTGCAACTAAAGCCCAGTTCCTCGTGTAACACTGCAGGCTTTTGAAGAGCCACGGGCCCGGAAGCTAAGCTGGGGCGTTCCTTGGTTGAGGCAGTTCGCTGTTTGCAGAACACCCTGCTTCGAGGAGTTGATTCAGGGAAGGAACCACTGGGTAACCTGTGTCTGTTTGGACTTGTTAGAAAGCACAGGGATGTATGCTGCGTGTGCCCATGGAAATGGGGGCCTGATGGAACTAGCCTTGCTTTCCCATTTTGAAAGCTCCATTCATGCTGCCTTGAAGCTTCTTGAAATTGACTGCTGTTGACAGGCCACTAGCCACTGTAGGCATGGCTCTGGGAAGAAAATGAGTTTTCTCTAGGTAAGCCTGGTGCTTCGATGGCCTGGGTGGAGCTCATCCTGCCACGCTCTAGAGCTAAAGAGAAACTCAACGTGAGTACTGGCCTCGAGGTAAGTCCCTGAGTAGCCGCGCAGAAAGGGAGGCATGCAGCTCTTTCCATGAGGTCTTAGTCACTGTTCTGCTTTATTTTATTTTATTTTTTTTATTTTTTATTGTTTTTTTGAGATTTATTTATTGATTGATTGTTATGTTGGGTCTTCGTTTCTGTGCTAGGGCTCTCTCCAATTGTGGTAAGTAGGGGCCACTCTTCATTGCGGTGCGTAGGCCTCTCACTATCGCGGCCTCTCTTGTTGCGGAGCACAGGCTCCAGAGGCGCAGGCTCAGTAGTTGTGGCTCACGGGCCCTGTTGCTCCGCGGCCTGTGGGATCCTCCCAGACCAGGGCTCGAACCCGTGTACCCTGCGTTGGCAGGCAGATTCTCAACCACTGCGCCACCAGGGAAGCCCCTGTTCTGCTTTATTTTAAAGGAAGTACCCTTTTCAGGACTCCTAGGCCCCTCGGGTGTGCATCATTTTCCCTCCAATATCAGTGAGTACCTCCAGACCCCTGTGGGCCTGCTGAGCAACATCGAGGCCCAAAGGTTGGGCCTTCGGAGGCCCTCTGTGTATGCCGAGTGAAGGGCAACACACTGCTCGTTCCTTAAGGAGAGCTACATTTCCAGAGCACTGGAACAGCCTCAGGACCACATATCTAGCCAGTGCGACGTGCCATGGAAATGTTCGTCATGGCCCCCGTCTGAGCTGCCATGAGGAAACACTCTGCTTAGGATTCTTCGAGGACCTCGTACCTGAAGTCACTCTGCTCGAGGAGAAAGTCAGCATCTTACCATGCTGTGTCACTAAAGGGACACTCAGCGAGAGAACGTGCCTCAAGGTAAGGCCCTGAATTGCCATACAGAAGCGGAGGCGTGCAGCAGTTTCCTGGAGGCCGTAGCCGCTGCTTTGCATTGTTTTAATGTCAGTACGCTTTGCAGGACATCTAGGAACCCCGCGTAGGCACCGTATACCCTGCAAGAACACTGAGTACCCTCAGGCCTCCATGGGCCTGCTAAGCCACATCCAGGCCTGTAGCCCTTCGGAGCCACTCTGTGTATGCCGAGTGTAGGGCAACAGACTGCACTCTTTCTTGGGACAGCTTGATTTCCTCAACACTCCCACAGGTCGACGAACACCTTTCTAGCAGGTCCAACATACCGTGCAAGTGTGACTCATGGTCCTAGTCTGAGCTGCACTGAGAATAACCGTCGGCTTCGCATTCGATCTGGGACACCCTGCCTGAAGTCACCCTGCCTCCAGGAGAATGTCGGCTTGCGTTCCGACTGCAACTAAAGCCCAGTTCCTCGTGTAACAATGCAGGCTTTTGAAGAGCCACGGGCCCGGAAGCTTAGCTGGGGCGTTCCTTGGTTGACACAGTTCGCTGTTTGCAGAACACCCTGCTTCGAGGAGTTGATTCAGGGAAGGAACCACTGGGTAACCTGTGTCTGTTTGGACTTGTTAGAAAGCACAGGGATGTATGCTGCGTGTGCCTGTGGAAATGGGGGCCTGATGGAACTAGCCTTGCTTTCCCATTTTGAAAGCTCCATTCATGCTGCCTTGAAGCTTCTTGAAATTGACTGCTGTTGACAGGCCACTAGCCACTGTAGGCATGGCTCTGGGAAGAAAATGAGTTTTCTCTAGATAAGCCGGGTGCTTCGATGGACGGGGTGGAGCTCACCCTGCCACGCTCAAGAGCTAAAGGGAAACTCAACGTGAGTACTGGCCTCGAGGTAAGTCCCTGTGTAGCCGCGCAGAAAGGGAGGCATGCAGCTCTTTCCATGAGGTCTTAGTCGCTGTTCTGCTTTATTTTTTTTATTTTTTATTGTTTTCTTAAGACTTATTGATTGATTGATTGCTATGTTGGGTCTTCGATTTTGTGCTAGGGCTCTCTCCAATTGCGGTAAGTAGGGGCCACTCTTCATTGCGGTGCGTAGGCCTCTCACTATCGCGGCCTCTCTTGTTGCGGAGCACAGGCTCCAGAGGTGCAGGCTCAGTAGTTGTGGCTCAGGGCCCTGTTGCTCCGCGGCCTGTGGGATCCTCCCAAACCAGGACTCGAACCCGTGTACCCTGCGTTGGCAGGCAGCTTCTCAACCACTGCGCCACCAGGGAAGCCCCTGTTCTGCTTTATTTTAAAGGAAGTACCCTTTTCAGGACTCCTAGGCCCCTCGGGTGTGCATCATTTTCCCTCCAAGATCAGTGAGTACCTCCAGACCCCTGTGGGCCTGCTAGGAAACATCGAGGCCCAGAGGTCGGTCCCTCAGAGGCCCTCTGTGTATGCCGAGTGAAGGGCAACACACTGCTCGTTTCTTAAAGAGAGCTACATTTCCAGAGCACTGGAACAGCCTCAGGACCACATATCTAGCCAGTGCGACGTGCCATGGAAATGTTCGTCATGGCCCCCGTCTGAGCTGCCAGGAGAAAACACTCCGCTTAGGAGTTTTCGAGGACCTTGTACCTCAAGTCACTCTGCTCGAGGAGAAAGTCAGCATCCTACCATCCTGTGTCGGTAAAGGGAAATGCAGCGAGAGTACGTGCCTCAAGGTAAGGCCCTGAATTGCCATACAGAAGCGGACGCGTGCAGCATTTTCCATGAGGTCGTAGCCGCTGCTGTGCATTGTTTTAACGTCAGTACGCTTTGCAGGACATCTAGGAACCCCACGTGAGCACCCTATTCCCTGCAAGAACACTGAGTACCCTCAGGCCTCCATGTGCCTTCTAAGCCACATCCAGGCCAGTAGCCCTTCGGAGCCACTCTGTGTATGCCGAGTGTAGGGCAACAGACTGCACTCTTTCTTGGGACAGCTTGATTTCCTCAACACTCCCACAGGTCGACGAACACCTTTCTAGCAGGTCCAACATACCGTGCAAGTGTGACTCATGGTCCTAGTCTGAGCTGCACTGAGAATAACCGTCGGCTTCGCATTCGATCTGGGACACCCTGCCTGAAGTCACCCTGCGTCCAGGAGAATGTCGGCTTGCGTTCCGACTGCAACTAAAGCCCAGTTCCTCGTGTAACACTGCAGGCTTTTGAAGAGCCACGGGCCCGGAAGCTAAGCTGGGGCGTTCCTTGGTTGAGGCAGTTCGCTGTTTGCAGAACACCCTGCTTCGAGGAGTTGATTCAGGGAAGGAACCACTGGGTAACCTGTGTCTGTTTGGACTTGTTAGAAAGCACAGGGATGTATGCTGCGTGTGCCCATGGAAATGGGGGCCTGATGGAACTAGCCTTGCTTTCCCATTTTGAAAGCTCCATTCATGCTGCCTTGAAGCTTCTTGAAATTGACTGCTGTTGACAGGCCACTAGCCACTGTAGGCATGGCTCTGGGAAGAAAATGAGTTTTCTCTAGGTAAGCCTGGTGCTTCGATGGCCTGGGTGGAGCTCATCCTGCCACGCTCTAGAGCTAAAGAGAAACTCAACGTGAGTACTGGCCTCGAGGTAAGTCCCTGAGTAGCCGCGCAGAAAGGGAGGCATGCAGCTCTTTCCATGAGGTCTTAGTCACTGTTCTGCTTTATTTTATTTTATTTTTTTTATTTTTTATTGTTTTTTTGAGATTTATTTATTGATTGATTGTTATGTTGGGTCTTCGTTTCTGTGCTAGGGCTCTCTCCAATTGTGGTAAGTAGGGGCCACTCTTCATTGCGGTGCGTAGGCCTCTCACTATCGCGGCCTCTCTTGTTGCGGAGCACAGGCTCCAGAGGCGCAGGCTCAGTAGTTGTGGCTCACGGGCCCTGTTGCTCCGCGGCCTGTGGGATCCTCCCAGACCAGGGCTCGAACCCGTGTACCCTGCGTTGGCAGGCAGATTCTCAACCACTGCGCCACCAGGGAAGCCCCTGTTCTGCTTTATTTTAAAGGAAGTACCCTTTTCAGGACTCCTAGGCCCCTCGGGTGTGCATCATTTTCCCTCCAATATCAGTGAGTACCTCCAGACCCCTGTGGGCCTGCTGAGCAACATCGAGGCCCAAAGGTTGGGCCTTCGGAGGCCCTCTGTGTATGCCGAGTGAAGGGCAACACACTGCTCGTTCCTTAAGGAGAGCTACATTTCCAGAGCACTGGAACAGCCTCAGGACCACATATCTAGCCAGTGCGACGTGCCATGGAAATGTTCGTCATGGCCCCCGTCTGAGCTGCCATGAGGAAACACTCTGCTTAGGATTCTTCGAGGACCTCGTACCTGAAGTCACTCTGCTCGAGGAGAAAGTCAGCATCTTACCATGCTGTGTCACTAAAGGGACACTCAGCGAGAGAACGTGCCTCAAGGTAAGGCCCTGAATTGCCATACAGAAGCGGAGGCGTGCAGCAGTTTCCTGGAGGCCGTAGCCGCTGCTTTGCATTGTTTTAATGTCAGTACGCTTTGCAGGACATCTAGGAACCCCGCGTAGGCACCGTATACCCTGCAAGAACACTGAGTACCCTCAGGCCTCCATGGGCCTGCTAAGCCACATCCAGGCCTGTAGCCCTTCGGAGCCACTCTGTGTATGCCGAGTGTAGGGCAACAGACTGCACTCTTTCTTGGGACAGCTTGATTTCCTCAACACTCCCACAGGTCGACGAACACCTTTCTAGCAGGTCCAACATACCGTGCAAGTGTGACTCATGGTCCTAGTCTGAGCTGCACTGAGAATAACCGTCGGCTTCGCATTCGATCTGGGACACCCTGCCTGAAGTCACCCTGCCTCCAGGAGAATGTCGGCTTGCGTTCCGACTGCAACTAAAGCCCAGTTCCTCGTGTAACAATGCAGGCTTTTGAAGAGCCACGGGCCCGGAAGCTTAGCTGGGGCGTTCCTTGGTTGACACAGTTCGCTGTTTGCAGAACACCCTGCTTCGAGGAGTTGATTCAGGGAAGGAACCACTGGGTAACCTGTGTCTGTTTGGACTTGTTAGAAAGCACAGGGATGTATGCTGCGTGTGCCTGTGGAAATGGGGGCCTGATGGAACTAGCCTTGCTTTCCCATTTTGAAAGCTCCATTCATGCTGCCTTGAAGCTTCTTGAAATTGACTGCTGTTGACAGGCCACTAGCCACTGTAGGCATGGCTCTGGGAAGAAAATGAGTTTTCTCTAGATAAGCCGGGTGCTTCGATGGACGGGGTGGAGCTCACCCTGCCACGCTCAAGAGCTAAAGGGAAACTCAACGTGAGTACTGGCCTCGAGGTAAGTCCCTGTGTAGCCGCGCAGAAAGGGAGGCATGCAGCTCTTTCCATGAGGTCTTAGTCGCTGTTCTGCTTTATTTTTTTTATTTTTTATTGTTTTCTTAAGACTTATTGATTGATTGATTGCTATGTTGGGTCTTCGATTTTGTGCTAGGGCTCTCTCCAATTGCGGTAAGTAGGGGCCACTCTTCATTGCGGTGCGTAGGCCTCTCACTATCGCGGCCTCTCTTGTTGCGGAGCACAGGCTCCAGAGGTGCAGGCTCAGTAGTTGTGGCTCAGGGCCCTGTTGCTCCGCGGCCTGTGGGATCCTCCCAAACCAGGACTCGAACCCGTGTACCCTGCGTTGGCAGGCAGCTTCTCAACCACTGCGCCACCAGGGAAGCCCCTGTTCTGCTTTATTTTAAAGGAAGTACCCTTTTCAGGACTCCTAGGCCCCTCGGGTGTGCATCATTTTCCCTCCAAGATCAGTGAGTACCTCCAGACCCCTGTGGGCCTGCTAGGAAACATCGAGGCCCAGAGGTCGGTCCCTCAGAGGCCCTCTGTGTATGCCGAGTGAAGGGCAACACACTGCTCGTTTCTTAAAGAGAGCTACATTTCCAGAGCACTGGAACAGCCTCAGGACCACATATCTAGCCAGTGCGACGTGCCATGGAAATGTTCGTCATGGCCCCCGTCTGAGCTGCCAGGAGAAAACACTCCGCTTAGGAGTTTTCGAGGACCTTGTACCTCAAGTCACTCTGCTCGAGGAGAAAGTCAGCATCCTACCATCCTGTGTCGGTAAAGGGAAATGCAGCGAGAGTACGTGCCTCAAGGTAAGGCCCTGAATTGCCATACAGAAGCGGACGCGTGCAGCATTTTCCATGAGGTCGTAGCCGCTGCTGTGCATTGTTTTAACGTCAGTACGCTTTGCAGGACATCTAGGAACCCCACGTGAGCACCCTATTCCCTGCAAGAACACTGAGTACCCTCAGGCCTCCATGTGCCTTCTAAGCCACATCCAGGCCAGTAGCCCTTCGGAGCCACTCTGTGTATGCCGAGTGTAGGGCAACAGACTGCACTCTTTCTTGGGACAGCTTGATTTCCTCAACACTCCCACAGGTCGACGAACACCTTTCTAGCAGGTCCAACATACCGTGCAAGTGTGACTCATGGTCCTAGTCTGAGCTGCACTGAGAATAACCGTCGGCTTCGCATTCGATCTGGGACACCCTGCCTGAAGTCACCCTGCGTCCAGGAGAATGTCGGCTTGCGTTCCGACTGCAACTAAAGCCCAGTTCCTCGTGTAACACTGCAGGCTTTTGAAGAGCCACGGGCCCGGAAGCTAAGCTGGGGCGTTCCTTGGTTGAGGCAGTTCGCTGTTTGCAGAACACCCTGCTTCGAGGAGTTGATTCAGGGAAGGAACCACTGGGTAACCTGTGTCTGTTTGGACTTGTTAGAAAGCACAGGGATGTATGCTGCGTGTGCCCATGGAAATGAGGGCCTGATGGAACTAGCCTTGCTTTCCCATTTTGAAAGCTCCATTCATGCTGCCTTGAAGCTTCTTGAAATTGACTGCTGTTGACAGGCCACTAGCCACTGTAGGCATGGCTCTGGGAAGAAAATGAGTTTTCTCTAGATAAGCCGGGTGCTTCGATGGCCGGGGTGGAGCTCACCCTGCCACGCTCAAGAGCTAAAGGGAAACTCAACGTGAGTACTGGCCTCGAGGTAAGTCCCTGAGTAGCCGCGCAGAAAGGGAGGCATGCAGCTCTTTCCATGAGGACTTAGTCACTGTTCTGCTTTATTTTATTTTATTTTTTTATTTTTTATTGTTTTTTTGAGATTTATTTATTGATTGATTGTTATGTTGGGTCTTCGTTTCTGTGCTAGGGCTCTCTCCAATTGCGGTAAGTAGGGGCCACTCTTCATTGCGGTGCGTAGGCCTCTCACTATCGCGGCCTCTCTTGTTGCGGAGCACAGGCTCCAGAGGCGCAGGCTCAGTAGTTGTGGCTCACGGGCCCTGTTGCTCCGCGGCCTGTGGGATCCTCCCAGACCAGGGCTCGAACCCGTGTACCCTGCGTTGGCAGGCAGATTCTCAACCACTGCGCCACCAGGGAAGCCCCTGTTCTGCTTTATTTTAAAGGAAGTACCCTTTTCAGGACTCCTAGGCCCCTCGGGTGTGCATCATTTTCCCTCCAATATCAGTGAGTACCTCCAGACCCCTGTGGGCCTGCTAGGCAACATCGAGGCCCAAAGGTTGGTCCCTCGGAGGCCCTCTGTGTATGCCGAGTGAAGGGCAACACACTGCTCGTTCCTTAAGGAGAGCTACATTTCCAGAGCACTGGAACAGCCTCAGGACAACATATCTAGCCAGTGCGACGTGCCATGGAAATGTTCGTCATGGCCCCCGTCTGAGCTGCCATGAGAAAACACTCTGCTTAGGATTCTTCGAGGACCTCGTACCTGAAGTCACGCTGCTCGAGGAGAAAGTCAGCATCTTACCATGCTGTGTCACTAACGGGACAGTCAGCATGAGCAGTTGTCTCGAGGTAAGGCCCTGAATTGCCATGCAGAAGCGGAGGCGTGCAGCAGTGTCCAGGAGGCCGTAGCCGCTGCTGTGCAATGTTTTAACGTCAGTACGCTTTGCAGGACATCTAGGAACCCCGCGTAGGCACCGTATACCCTGCAAGAACACTGAGTACCCTCAGGCCTCCATGGGCCTGCTAAGCCACATCCAGGCCTGTAGCCCTTCGGAGCCACTCTGTGTATGCCGAGTGTAGGGCAACAGACTGCACTCTTTCTTGGGACAGCTTGATTATCTCAACACTCCCACAGGTCGACGAACACCTTTCTAGCAGGTCCAACATACCGTGCAAGTGTGACTCATGGTCCTAGTCTGAGCTGCACTGAGAATAACCGTCGGCTTCGCATTCGATATGGGACACCCTGCCTGAAGTCACCCTGCGTCCAGGAGAATGTCGGCTTGCGTTCCGACTGCAACTAAAGCCCAGTTCCTCGTGTAACACTGCAGGCTTTTGAAGAGCCACGGGCCCGGAAGCTAAGCTGGGGCGTTCCTTGGTTGAGGCAGTTCGCTGTTTGCAGAACACCCTGCTTCGAGGAGTTGATTCAGGGAAGGAACCACTGGGTAACCTGTGTCTGTTTGGACTTGTTAGAAAGCACAGGGATGTATGCTGCGTGTGCCCATGGAAATGGGGGCCTGATGGAACTAGCCTTGCTTTCCCATTTTGAAAGCTCCATTCATGCTGCCTTGAAGCTTCTTGAAATTGACTGCTGTTGACAGGCCACTAGCCACTGTAGGCATGGCTCTGGGAAGAAAATGAGTTTTCTCTAGGTAAGCCTGGTGCTTCGATGGCCTGGGTGGAGCTCATCCTGCCACGCTCTAGAGCTAAAGAGAAACTCAACGTGAGTACTGGCCTCGAGGTAAGTCCCTGAGTAGCCGCGCAGAAAGGGAGGCATGCAGCTCTTTCCATGAGGTCTTAGTCACTGTTCTGCTTTATTTTATTTTATTTTTTTTATTTTTTATTGTTTTTTTGAGATTTATTTATTGATTGATTGTTATGTTGGGTCTTCGTTTCTGTGCTAGGGCTCTCTCCAATTGTGGTAAGTAGGGGCCACTCTTCATTGCGGTGCGTAGGCCTCTCACTATCGCGGCCTCTCTTGTTGCGGAGCACAGGCTCCAGAGGCGCAGGCTCAGTAGTTGTGGCTCACGGGCCCTGTTGCTCCGCGGCCTGTGGGATCCTCCCAGACCAGGGCTCGAACCCGTGTACCCTGCGTTGGCAGGCAGATTCTCAACCACTGCGCCACCAGGGAAGCCCCTGTTCTGCTTTATTTTAAAGGAAGTACCCTTTTCAGGACTCCTAGGCCCCTCGGGTGTGCATCATTTTCCCTCCAATATCAGTGAGTACCTCCAGACCCCTGTGGGCCTGCTGAGCAACATCGAGGCCCAAAGGTTGGGCCTTCGGAGGCCCTCTGTGTATGCCGAGTGAAGGGCAACACACTGCTCGTTCCTTAAGGAGAGCTACATTTCCAGAGCACTGGAACAGCCTCAGGACCACATATCTAGCCAGTGCGACGTGCCATGGAAATGTTCGTCATGGCCCCCGTCTGAGCTGCCATGAGGAAACACTCTGCTTAGGATTCTTCGAGGACCTCGTACCTGAAGTCACTCTGCTCGAGGAGAAAGTCATCATCCTACCATGCTGTGTCACTAAAGGGACATGCAGCGAGAGTACGTGCCTCAAGGTAAGGCCCTGAATTGCCATACAGAAGCGGAGGCGTGCAGCATTTTCCATGAGGCCGTAGCCGCTGCTCTGCATTGTTTTAACGTCAGTACGCTTTGCAGGACATCTAGGAACCCCGCGTGGGCACCCTATTCCCTGCAAGAACACTGAGTACCCTCAGGCCTCCATGGGCCTGCTAAGCCACATCCAGGCCTGTAGCCCTTCGGAGCCACTCTGTATATGCCGAGTGTAGGGCAACAGACTGCACTCTTTCTTGGGACAGCTTGATTTCCTCATCACTCCCACAGGTCGACGAACACCTTTCTAGCAGGTCCAACATACCGTGCAAGTGTGACTAATTGCCCTAGTCTGAGCTGCACTGAGAACAACCCTCGGCTTCGCATTCGATCTGGGACCCCCTGCCTGAAGTCACCCTGCCTCCAGGAGAATGTCGGCTTGCGTTCCGACTGCAACTAAAGCCCAGTTCCTCGTGTAACACTGCAGGCTTTTGAAGAGCCACGGGCCCGGAAGCTAAGCTGGGGCATTCCTTGGTTGAGGCAGTTCGCTGTTTGCAGAACACCCTGCTTCGAGGAGTTGATTCAGGGAAGGAACCACTGGGTAACCTGTGTCTGTTTGGACTTGTTAGAAAGCACAGGGATGTATGCTGCGTGTGCCTGTGGAAATGGGGGCCTGATGGAACTAGCCTTGCTTTCCCATTTTGAAAGCTCCATTCATGCTGCCTTGAAGCTTCTTGAAATTGACTGCTGTTGACAGGCCACTAGCCACTGTAGGCATGGCTCTGGGAAGAAAATGAGTTTTCTCTAGATAAGCCGGGTGCTTCGATGGCCGGGGTGGAGCTCACCCTGCCACGCTCAAGAGCTAAAGGGAAACTCAACGTGAGTACTGGCCTCGAGGTAAGTCCCTGTGTAGCCGCGCAGAAAGGGAGGTATGCAGCTCTTTCCATGAGGTCTTAATCGCTATTCTGCTTTATTTTATTTTTTTTATTTTTTATTGTTTTCTTAAGACTTATTGATTGACTGATTGATTGCTATGTTGGGTCTTCGTTTTTGTGCTAGGGCTCTCTCCAATTGCGGTAAGTAGGGGCCACTCTTCATTGCGGTGCGTAGGCCTCTCACTATCGCGGCCTCTCTTGTTGCGGAGCACAGGCTCCAGAGGCGCAGGCTCAGTAGTTGTGGCTCACAGGCCCTGTTGCTCCGCGGCCTGTGGGATCCTCCCAGACCAGGGCTCGAACCCGTGTACCTTGCGTTGGCAGGCAGATTCTCAATCACTGCGCCACCAGGGAAGCCGCTGTTCTGCTTTATTTTAAAGGAAGTACCCTTTTCAGGACTCCTAGGCCCCTCGGGTGTGCATCATTTTCCCTCCAAGATCACTGAGTACCTCCAGACCCCTGTGGGCCTGCTAGGAAACATCGAGGCCCAGAGGTCGATCCCTCAGAGGCCCTCTGTGTATGCCGAGTGAAGGGCAACACACTGCTCGTTTCTTAAAGAGAGCTACATTTCCAGAGCACTGGAAGAGCCTCAGGACCACATATCTAGCCAGTGCGACGTGCCATGGAAATGTTCGTCATGGCCCCCGTCTGAGCTGCCAAGAGAAAACACTCCGCTTAGGAGTTTTTGAGGACCTTGTACGTCAAGTCACTCTGCTCGAGGAGAAAGTCAGCATCTTACCATGCTGTGTCACTAAAGGGACACTCAGCGAGAGTACGTGCCTCAAGGTAAGGCCCTGAATTGCCATGTAGAAGCGGAGGCGTGCACCAGTTTCCTGGAGGCCGTAGCCGCTACTCTGCATTGTTTTAATGTCAGTACGCTTTGCAGTACATCTAGGAACCCCGCGTTGGCACCCTATTCCCTGCAAGAACACTGAGTACCCTCAGGCCCCCATGGGCCTGCTAAGCCACATCCAGGCCCGTAGCCCTTTGGAGCCACTCTGTGTATGCCGAGTGTAGGGCAACAGACTGCACTCTTTCTTAGGACAGCTTGATTTCCTCAACACTCCCACAGGTAGACGAACACCTTTCCAGCAGGTCCAACATACCGTGCAAGTGTGACTCATTGCCTTAATATGAGCTGCACTGAGAATAACCGTCGGCTTCGCATTCTATCTGGGACACCCTGCCTGAAGTCACCCTGCCTCCAGCAGAATGTCGGCTTGCATTCTGACTGCAACTAAAGACCAGTTCCTCGTGTAACACTGCAGGCTTTTGAAGTGCCACGGGCCCGGAAGCTAAGCTGGGGCGTTCCTTGGTTGAGGCAGTTTGCTGTTTGCAGAACACCCTGCTTCGAGGAGTTGATTCAGGGAAGGAACCACTGGGTAACCTGTGTCTGTTTGGACTTGTTAGAAAGCACAGGGATGTATGCTGCGTGTGCCCATGGAAATGGGGGCCTGATGGAACTAGCCTTGCTTTCCCATTTTGAAAGCTCCATTCATGCTGCCTTGAAGCTTCTTGAAATTGACTGCTGTTGACAGGCCACTAGCCACTGTAGGCATGGCTCTGGGAAGAAAATGAGTTTTCTCTAGGTAAGCCGGGTGCTTCGATGGCCTGGGTGGAGCTCATCCTGCCACGCTCTAGAGCTAAAGAGAAACTCAACGTGAGTACTGGCCTCGAGGTAAGTCCCTGAGTAGCCGCGCAGAAAGGGAGGCATGCAGCTCTTTCCATGAGGTCTTAGTCACTGTTCTGCTTTATTTTATTTTATTTTTTTTATTTTTTATTGTTTTTTTGAGATTTATTTATTGATTGATTGTTATGTTGGGTCTTCGTTTCTGTGCTAGGGCTCTCTCCAATTGTGGTAAGTAGGGGCCACTCTTCATTGCGGTGCGTAGGCCTCTCACTATCGCGGCCTGTCTTGTTGCGGAGCACAGGCTCCAGAGGCGCAGGCTCAGTAGTTGTGGCTCACGGGCCCTGTTGCTCCGCGGCCTGTGGGATCCTCCCAGACCAGGGCTCGAACCCGTGTACCCTGCGTTGGCAGGCAGATTCTCAACCACTGCGCCACCAGGGAAGCCCCTGTTCTGCTTTATTTTAAAGGAAGTACCCTTTTCAGGACTCCTAGGCCCCTCGGGTGTGCATCATTTTCCCTCCAATATCAGTGAGTACCTCCAGACCCCTGTGGGCCTGCTAGGAAACATCGAGGCCCAGAGGTCGATCCCTCAGAGGCCCTCTGTGTATGCCGAGTGAAGGGCAACACACTGCTCGTTCCTTAAGGAGAGCTACATTTCCAGAGCACTGGAACAGCCTCAGGACCACATATCTAGCCAGTGCGACGTGCCATGGAAATGTTCGTCATGGCCCCCGTCTGAGCTGCCATGAGGAAACACTCTGCTTAGGATTCTTCGAGGACCTCGTACCTGAAGTCACTCTGCTCGAGGAGAAAGTCAGCATCTTACCATGCTGTGTCACTAAAGGGACACTCAGTGAGAGTACGTGCCTCAAGGTAAGGCCCTGAATTGCCATGCAGAAGCGGAGGCGTGCAGCATTTTCCATGAGGCCGTAGCCGCTGCTGTGCATTGTTTTAACGTCAGTACGCTTTGCAGGACATCTAGGAACCCCGTGTGGGCACCCTATTCCCTGCAAGAACACTGAGTACCCTCAGGCCTCCATGGGCCTGCTAAGCCACATCCAGGCCTGTAGCCCTTCGGAGCCACTCTGTATATGCCGAGTGTAGGGCAACAGACTGCACTCTTTCTTGGGACAGCTTGATTTCCTCATCACTCCCACAGGTCGACGAACACCTTTCTAGCAGGTCCAACATACCGTGCAAGTGTGACTAATTGCCCTAGTCTGAGCTGCACTGAGAACAACCCTCGGCTTCGCATTCGATCTGGGACCCCCTGCCTGAAGTCACCCTGCCTCCAGGAGAATGTCGGCTTGCGTTCCGACTGCAACTAAAGCCCAGTTCCTCGTGTAACACTGCAGGCTTTTGAAGAGCCACGGGCCCGGAAGCTAAGCTGGGGCATTCCTTGGTTGAGGCAGTTCGCTGTTTGCAGAACACCCTGCTTCGAGGAGTTGATTCAGGGAAGGAACCACTGGGTAACCTGTGTCTGTTTGGACTTGTTAGAAAGCACAGGGATGTATGCTGCGTGTGCCTGTGGAAATGGGGGCCTGATGGAACTAGCCTTGCTTTCCCATTTTGAAAGCTCCATTCATGCTGCCTTGAAGCTTCTTGAAATTGACTGCTGTTGACAGGCCACTAGCCACTGTAGGCATGGCTCTGGGAAGAAAATGAGTTTTCTCTAGGTAAGCCGGGTGCTTCGATGGCCGGGGTGGAGCTCATCCTGCCACGCTCTAGAGCTAAAGGGAAACTCAACGTGAGTACTGGCCTCGAGGTAAGTCCCTGTGTAGCCGCGCCGAAAGGGAGGTATGCAGCTCTTTCCATGAGGTCTTAATCGCTATTCTGCTTTATTTTATTTTTTTTATTTTTTATTGTTTTCTTAAGACTTATTGATTGACTGATTGATTGCTATGTTGGGTCTTCGTTTTTGTGCTAGGGCTCTCTCCAATTGCGGTAAGTAGGGGCCACTCTACATTGCGGTGCGTAGGCCTCTCACTATCGCGGCCTCTCTTGTTGCGGAGCACAGGCTCCAGAGGCGCAGGCTCAGTAGTTGTGGCTCACGGGCCCTGTTGCTCCGCGGCCTGTGGGATCCTCCCAGACCAGGGCTCGAACCCGTGTACCTTGCGTTGGCAGGCAGATTCTCAACCACTGCGCCACCAGGGAAGCCCCTGTTCTGCTTTATTTTAAGGGAAGTACCCTTTTCAGGACTCCTAGGCCCCTCGGGTGTGCATCATTTTCCCTCCAAGATCACTGAGTACCTCCAGACCCCTGTGGGCCTGCTAGGCAACATCGAGGCCCAAAGGTCGGTCTCTCGGAGGCCCTCTGTGTATGCCGAGTGAAGGGCAACACACTGCTCGTTTCTTAAAGAGAGCTACATTTCCAGAGCACTGGAACAGCCTCAGGACCACATATCTAGCCAGTGCGACGTGCCATGGAAATGTTCGTCATGGCCCCCGTCTGAGCTGCCAAGAGAAAACACTCCGCTTAGGAGTTTTTGAGGACCTTGTACGTCAAGTCACTCTGCTCGAGGAGAAAGTCAGCATCCTACCATGCTGTGTCACTAAAGGGACACTCAGTGAGAGTACGTGCCTCAAGGTAAGGCCCTGAATTGCCGTGTAGAAGCGGAGGCGTGCAGCAGTTTCCTGGAGGCCGTAGCCGCTGCTTTGCATTGTTTTAATGTCAGTACGCTTTGCAGGACATCTAGGAACCCCGCGTAGGCACCGTATACCCTGCAAGAACACTGAGTACCCTCAGGCCTCCATGGGCCTGCTAAGCCACATCCAGGCCTGTAGCCCTTCGGAGCCACTCTGTATATGCCGAGTGTAGGGCAACAGACTGCACTCTTTCTTGGGACAGCTTGATTTCCTCAACACTCCCACAGGTCGACGAACACCTTTCTAGCAGGTCCAACATACCGTGCAAGTGTGACTCATGGTCCTAGTCTGAGCTGCACTGAGAATAACCGTCGGCTTTGCATTCGATCTGGGACACCCTGCCTGAAGTCACCCTGCGTCCAGGAGAATGTCGGCTTGCGTTCCGACTGCAACTAAAGCCCAGTTCCTCGTGTAACACTGCAGGCTTTTGAAGAGCCACGGGCCCGGAAGCTTAGCTTGGACGTTCCTTGGTTGAGGCAGTTCGCTGTTTGCAGAACACCCTGCTTCGAGGAGTTGATTCAGGGAAGGAACCACTGGGTAACCTGTGTCTGTTTGGACTTGTTAGAAAGCACAGGGATGTATGCTGCGTGTGCCCATGGAAATGGGGGCCTGATGGAACTAGCCTTGCTTTCCCATTTTGAAAGCTCCATTCATGCTGCCTTGAAGCTTCTTGAAATTGACTGCTGTTGACAGGCCACTAGCCACTGTAGGCATGTCTCTGGGAAGAAAATGAGTTTTCTCTAGATAAGCCGGGTGCTTCGATGGCCGGGGTGGAGCTCACCCTGCCACGCTCAAGAGCTAAAGGGAAACTCAACGTGAGTACTGGCCTCGAGGTAAGTCCCTGTGTAGCCGCGCAGAAAGGGAGGCATGCAGCTCTTTCCATGAGGTCTTAGTCGCTGTTCTGCTTTATTTTTTTTATTTTTTATTGTTTTCTTAAGACTTATTGATTGATTGATTGCTATGTTGGGTCTTCGATTTTGGGCTAGGGCTCTCTCCAATTGCGGTAAGTAGGGGCCACTCTTCATTGCGGTGCGTAGGCCTCTCACTATCGCGGCCTCTCTTGTTGCGGAGCACAGGCTCCAGAGGTGCAGGCTCAGTAGTTGTGGCTCAGGGCCCTGTTGCTCCGCGGCCTGTGGGATCCTCCCAAACCAGGACTCGAACCCGTGTACCCTGCGTTGGCAGGCAGCTTCTCAACCACTGCGCCACCAGGGAAGCCCCTGTTCTGCTTTATTTTAAAGGAAGTACCCTTTTCAGGACTCCTAGGCCCCTCGGGTGTGCATCATTTTCCCTCCAAGATCAGTGAGTACCTCCAGACCCCTGTGGGCCTGCTAGGAAACATCGAGGCCCAGAGGTCGGTCCCTCAGAGGCCCTCTGTGTATGCCGAGTGAAGGGCAACACACTGCTCGTTTCTTAAAGAGAGCTACATTTCCAGAGCACTGGAACAGCCTCAGGACCACATATGTAGCCAGTGCGACGTGCCATGGAAATGTTCGTCATGGCCCCCGTCTGAGCTGCCAGGAGAAAACACTCCGCTTAGGAGTTTTGGACCTTGTACCTCAAGTCACTCTGCTCGAGGAGAAAGTCAGCATCCTACCATCCTGTGTCGGTAAAGCGAAATGCAGCGAGAGTACGTGCCTCAAGGTAAGGCCCTGAATTGCCATACAGAAGCGGACGCGTGCAGCATTTTCCATGAGGCCGTAGCCGCTGCTGTGCATTGTTTTAACGTCAGTACGCTTTGCAGGACATCTAGGAACCCCACGTGAGCACCCTATTCCCTGCAAGAACACTGAGTACCCTCAGGCCTCCATGTGCCTTCTAAGCCACATCCAGGCCAGTAGCCCTTCGGAGCCACTCTGTGTATGCCGAGTGTAGGGCAACAGACTGCACTCTTTCTTGGGACAGCTTGATTTCCTCAACACTCCCACAGGTCGACGAACACCTTTCTAGCAGGTCCAACATACCGTGCAAGTGTGACTCATGGTCCTAGTCTGAGCTGCACTGAGAATAACCGTCGGCTTCGCATTCGATCTGGGACACCCTGCCTGAAGTCACCCTGCGTCCAGGAAAACGTCGGCTTGCGTTCCGACTGCAACTAAAGCCCAGTTCCTCGTGTAACACTGCAGGCTTTTGAAGAGCCACGGGCCCGGAAGCTAAGCTGGGGCGTTCCTTGGTTGAGGCAGTTCGCTGTTTGCAGAACACCCTGCTTCGAGGAGTTGATTCAGGGAAGGAACCACTGGGTAACCTGTGTCTGTTTGGACTTGTTAGAAAGCACAGGGATGTATGCTGCGTGTGCCCATGGAAATGAGGGCCTGATGGAACTAGCCTTGCTTTCCCATTTTGAAAGCTCCATTCATGCTGCCTTGAAGCTTCTTGAAATTGACTGCTGTTGACAGGCCACTAGCCACTGTAGGCATGGCTCTGGGAAGAAAATGAGTTTTCTCTAGATAAGCCGGGTGCTTCGATGGCCGGGGTGGAGCTCACCCTGCCACGCTCAAGAGCTAAAGGGAAACTCAACGTGAGTACTGGCCTCGAGGTAAGTCCCTGAGTAGCCGCGCAGAAAGGGAGGCATGCAGCTCTTTCCATGAGGACTTAGTCACTGTTCTGCTTTATTTTATTTTATTTTTTTATTTTTTATTGTTTTTTTGAGATTTATTTATTGATTGATTGTTATGTTGGGTCTTCGTTTCTGTGCTAGGGCTCTCTCCAATTGTGGTAAGTAGGGGCCACTCTTCATTGCGGTGCGTAGGCCTCTCACTATCGCGGCCTCTCTTGTTGCGGAGCACAGGTTCCAGAGGCGCAGGCTCAGTAGTTGTGGCTCACGGGCCCTGTTGCTCCGCGGCCTGTGGGATCCTCCCAGACCAGGGCTCGAACCCGTGTACCCTGCGTTGGCAGGCAGATTCTCAACCACTGCGCCACCAGGGAAGCCCCTGTTCTGCTTTATTTTAAAGGAAGTACCCTTTTCAGGACTCCTAGGCCCCTCGGGTGTGCATCATTTTCCCTCCAATATCAGTGAGTACCTCCAGACCCCTGTGGGCCTGCTAGGCAACATCGAGGCCCAAAGGTTGGTCCCTCGGAGGCCCTCTGTGTATGCCGAGTGAAGGGCAACACACTGCTCGTTCCTTAAGGAGAGCTACATTTCCAGAGCACTGGAACAGCCTCAGGACAACATATCTAGCCAGTGCGACGTGCCATGGAAATGTTCGTCATGGCCCCCGTCTGAGCTGCCATGAGAAAACACTCTGCTTAGGATTCTTCGAGGACCTCGTACCTGAAGTCACGCTGCTCGAGGAGAAAGTCAGCATCTTACCATGCTGTGTCACTAACGGGACAGTCAGCATGAGCAGTTGTCTCGAGGTAAGGCCCTGAATTGCCATGCAGAAGCGGAGGCGTGCAGCAGTGTCCAGGAGGCCGTAGCCGCTGCTGTGCAATGTTTTAACGTCAGTACGCTTTGCAGGACATCTAGGAACCCCGCGTAGGCACCGTATACCCTGCAAGAACACTGAGTACCCTCAGGCCTCCATGGGCCTGCTAAGCCACATCCAGGCCTGTAGCCCTTCGGAGCCACTCTGTGTATGCCGAGTGTAGGGCAACAGACTGCACTCTTTCTTGGGACAGCTTGATTATCTCAACACTCCCACAGGTCGACGAACACCTTTCTAGCAGGTCCAACATACCGTGCAAGTGTGACTCATGGTCCTAGTCTGAGCTGCACTGAGAATAACCGTCGGCTTCGCATTCGATCTGGGACACCCTGCCTGAAGTCACCCTGCCTCCAGGAGAATGTCGGCTTGCGTTCCGACTGCAACTAAAGCCCAGTTCCTCGTGTAACACTGCAGGCTTTTGAAGAGCCACGGGCCCGGAAGCTTAGCTGGGGCGTTCCTTGGTTGAGGCAGTTCGCTGTTTGCAGAACACCCTGCTTCGAGGAGTTGATTCAGGGAAGGAACCACTGGGTAACCTGTGTCTGTTTGGACTTGTTAGAAAGCACAGGGCTGTATGCTGCGTGTGCCTGTGGAAATGGGGGCCTGATGGAACTAGCCTTGCTTTCCCATTTTGAAAGCTCCATTCATGCTGCCTTGAAGCTTCTTGAAATTGACTGCTGTTGACAGGCCACTAGCCACTGTAGGCATGGCTCTGGGAAGAAAATGAGTTTTCTCTAGGTAAGCCGGGTGCTTCGATGGCCGGGGTGGAGCTCATCCTGCCACGCTCTAGAGCTAAAGGGAAACTCAACGTGAGTACTGGCCTCGAGGTAAGTCCCTGTGTAGCCGCGCAGAAAGGGAGACATGCAGCTCTTTCCATGAGGTCTTAGTCGCTGTTCTGCTTTATTTTTTTTATTTTTTATTGTTTTCTTAAGACTTATTGATTGATTGATTGCTATGTTGGGTCTTCGATTTTGTGCTAGGGCTCTCTCCAATTGCGGTAAGTAGGGGCCACTCTTCATTGCGGTGCGTAGGCCTCTCACTATCGCGGCCTCTCTTGTTGCAGAGCACAGGCTCCAGAGGTGCAGGCTCAGTAGTTGTGGCTCAGGGCCCTGTTGCTCCGCGGCCTGTGGGATCCTCCCAAACCAGGACTCGAACCCGTGTACCCTGCGTTGGCAGGCAGATTCTCAACCACTGCGCCACCAGGGAAGCCCCTGTTCTGCTTTATTTTAAAGGAAGTACCCTTTTCAGGACTCCTAGGCCCCTCGGGTGTGCATCATTTTCCCTCCAAGATCAGTGAGTACCTCCAGACCCCTGTGGGCCTCCTAGGCAACATCGAGGCCCAGAGGTCGGTCCCTCGGAGGCCCTCTGTGTATTCCGAGTGAAGGGCAACACACTGCTCGTTTCTTAAAGAGAGCTACATTTCCAGAGCACTGGAACAGCCTCAGGACCATATATCTAGCCAGTGCGACGTGCCATGGAAGTGTTCGTCATGGCCCCCGTCTGAGCTGCCAAGAGAAAGCACTCCACTTAGGGGTTTTCGAGGACCTTGTACCTCAAGTCACTCTGCTCGAGGAGAAAGTCATCATCCTACCATGCTGTGTCACTAAAGGGACATGCAGCGAGAGTACGTGCCTCAAGGTAAGGCCCTGAATTGCCATACAGAAGCGGAGGCGTGCAGCATTTTCCATGAGGCCGTAGCCGCTGCTCTGCATTGTTTTAACGTCAGTACGCTTTGCAGGACATCTAGGAACCCCACGTGGGCACCCTATCCCCTGCAAGAACACTGAGTACCCTCAGGCCTCCATGGGCCTGCTAAGCCACATCCAGGCCAGTAGCCCTTCGGAGCCACTCTGTGTATGCCGAGTGTAGGGCAACAGACTGCACTCTTTCTTGGGACAGCTTGATTTCCTCATCACTCCCACAGGTCGACGAACACCTTTCTAGCAGGTCCAACATACCGTGCAAGTGTGACTCATTGCCCTAGTCTGAGCTGCACTGAGAACAACCCTCGGCTTCGCATTCGATCTGGGACCCCCTGCCTGAAGTCACCCTGCCTCCAGGAGAATGTCGGCTTGCGTTCCGACTGCAACTAAAGCCCAGTTCCTCGTGTAACACTGCAGGCTTTTGAAGAGCCACGGGCCCGGAAGCTTAGCTGGGGCGTTCCTTGGTTGAGGCAGTTCACTGTTTGCAGAACACCCTGCCTCGAGGAGTTGATTCAGGGAAGGAACCACTGGGTAACTTGTGTCTGTTTGGACTTGTTAGAAAGTATAGGGATGCATGCTGCGTGTGCCCATGAAAATGAGGGCCTGATGGAACTAGCCTTGCTTTCCCATTTTGAAAGCTCCATTCATGCTGCCTTGAAGCTTCTTGAAATTGACTGCTGTTGACAGGCCACTAGCCACTGTAGGCATGGCTCTGGGAAGAAAATGAGTTTTCTCTAGGTAAGCCGGGTGCTTCGATGGCCAGTGTGGAGCTCATCCTGCCACGCTCTAGAGCTAAATGGAAACTCAACGTGAGTACTGGCCTCGAGGTAAGTCCCTGTGTAGCCGCGCAGAAAGGGAGGCATGCAGCTCTTTCCATGAGGTCTTAGTCGCTGTTCTGCTTTATTTTATTTTTTTTATTTTTTATTGTTTTCTTAAGACTTACTGATTGATTGATTGCTATGTTGGGTCTTCGTTTTTGTGCTAGGGCTCTCTCCAATTGCGGTAAGTAGGGGCCACTCTTCACTGCGGTGCATAGGCCTCTCACTATCGCGGCCTCTCTTGTTGCGGAGCACAGGCTCCAGAGGCGCAGGCTCAGTAGTTGTGGCTCACGGGCACTGTTGCTCCGCGGCCTGTGGGATCCTCCCAGACCAGGGCTCGAACCCGTGTACCCTGCGTTGGCAGGCAGATTCTCAACCACTGCGACACCAGGGAAGCCCCTGTTCTGCTTTAGTTTAAAGGAAGTACCCTTTTCAGGACTCCTAGGCCCCTCGGGTGTGCATCATTTTCCCTCCAAGATCAGTGAGTACCTCCAGACCCCTGTGGGCCTGCTGAGCAACATCGAGGCCCAAAAGTCGGGCCTTCGGAGGCCCTCTGTGTATGCCGAGTGAAGGGCAACAAACTGCTCGTTCCTTAAGGAGAGCTACATTTCCAGAGCACTGGAACAGCCTCAGGACCACATTTCTAGCCAGTGTGACGTGACATGGAAGTGTTCGTCATGGCCCCCGTCTGAGCTGCCATGAGAAAACACTCTGCTTAGGATTCTTCGAGGACCTCGTACCTGAAGTCACTCTGCTCGAGGAGAAAGTCAGCATCCTACCATGCTGTGTCACTAAAGGGACATGCAGCGAGAGTACGTGCCTCAAGGTAAGGCCCTGAATTGCCATACAGAAGTGGAGGCGTGCAGCATTTTCCATGAGGCCGTAGCCGCTGCTCTGCATTGTTTTAACGTCAGTACGCTTTGCAGGACATCTAGGAACCCCACGTGGGCACCCTATCCCCTGCAAGAACACTGAGTACCCTCAGGCCTCCATGGGCCTGCTAAGCCACATCCAGGCCAGTAGCCCTTCAGAGCCACTCTGTGTATGCCGAGTGTAGGGCAACAGACTGCACTCGTTCTTGGGACAGCTTGATTTCCTCATCACTCCCACAGGTCGACGAACACCTTTCTAGCAGGTCCAACATACCGTGCAAGTGTGACTAATTGCCCTAGTCTGAGCTGCACTGAGAACAACCCTCGGCTTCGCATTCGATCTGGGACCCCCTGCCTGAAGTCACCCTGCCTCCAGGAGAATGTCGGCTTGCGTTCCGACTGCAACTAAAGCCCAGTTCCTCGTGTAACACTGCAGGCTTTTGAAGGGCCACGGGCCTGGAGGCCTAGCTGGGGATTTCCTTGGTTTCGGAAGTTTGCTGTTTGCTGAACACCCTGGTTTGAGGATTTGATTCAGGGAAGGAACCACTGGGTAACCAGTGTCTCTTTGGACTTGTTAGAAAGCACAGGGATGTATGCTGCGTGTGCCCGTGGAAATGGGGGCCTGATGGAACTAGCCTTGCTTTCCCATTTTTTTTTTTTAAAGAAATCCTAAGTTATTTATTTATTTATTTATGGCTGTGTTGGGTCTTCGTTTCTTTGCGGGGACTTTCTCTAGTTGCAGCAAGCGGGGGCCACTCTTCATCGCAGTATGCGGGCCTCTCACTATGGCGGCCTCTCTTGTTTCGGAGCACAGGCTCCGGACGCGCAGGCTCAGTAGTTGTGGCTCTCGGGTCTAGTTGCTCCGCGTCATGTGGGATCTTCCAAGACCAGGGCTCGAACCCGTGTGCCCTGCATTGGCAGGCAGATTCTCAACCACTGCACCACCAGGGAAGACATGCTTTCCCAATTTGAAAGCTCCATTCATGCTGCCTTGAAGCTACTTGAAATTGACTGCTGGTTACAGGCCACTAGCCACTGTAGGCATGTATCTAAGAAGAAAATGAGTTTTCTCTAGGTAAGCCGGGTGCTTCGATGGCCGGGGTGGAGCTCATCCTGCCACGCTCTAGAGCTAAAGGGAAACTCAACGTGAGTACTGGCCTCGAGGTAAGTCCCTGAGTAGCCGCGCAGAAAGGGAGGCATGCAGCTCTTTCCTTGAAGTCTTAGTCGCTGTTCTGCTTTATTTTATTTTATTTTTATCATTTTTTATTCTTTTTTTAAGATTTATTGATTGATTGATTGTTATGTTGGGTCTTCGTTTCTGTGCTAGGGCCCTCTCCAGTTGCGGTAAGTGGGGGCCATTCTTCATCGCGGTGCGTAGGCCTCTCACTATCGCGGCCTCTCTTGTTGCAAAGCACAGGCTCCAGAGGCGCAGGCTCAGTAGTTGTGGCTCACGCGCACAGTTGCTCCGCGGCCTGTGGGATCCTCCCAGACCAGGGCTCGAACCCATGTACCCTGCGTTGGCAGGCAGATTCTGAAACACTGCGCCACCAGGGAAGCCCCTGTTCTACTTTATTTTAAAGGAAGGACCCTTTTCAGGACTCCTAGGCCCCTCAGGTGTGCATCATTTTCCCTCCAAGATCAGTGAGTACCTCCAGACCCCTGTGGGCCTGCTGAGCAACATCGAGGCCCAAAGGTCGGTCCCTCGGAGGCCCTCTGTGTATGCCGAGTGAAGGGCAACACACTGCTCGTTTCTTCAAGAGAGCTACATTTCCAGAGCCCTGGAACAGCCTCAGGACCACATTTCTAGCCAGTGCGGCATGCCATGGAAGTGTTCGTCATGGCCCCGGTCTGAGCTGCCAAGAGAAAACACTCTGCTTAGGATTCTTTGAGGACCTCATACCTGAAGTCACTCTGCTCGAGGAGAAAGTCAGCATCCTACCATGCTGTGTCGCTAACGGGACACTCAGCATGAGCAGTTGTCTCGAGGTAAGGCCCTGAATTGCCATGCAGAAGCGGAGGCGTGCAGCAGTTTCCAGGAGGCCGTAGCCGCTGCTCTGCATTGTTTTAACGTCAGTACGCTTTGCAGGACATCTAGGAACCCCGCGTGGGCACCCTATTCCCTGTAAGAACACTGAGTACCCTCAGGCCCCCATGGGCCTTCTAAGCCACATCCAGTCCCGTAGCCCTTCGGAGCCACTCTGTGTATGCCGAGTGTAGGGCAACAGACTGCACTCTTTCTTGGGAGAGCGTGATTTCCTCAACACTCCCACAGGTCGACGAACAACTTTCTAGCAGGTCCAACATACCGTGCAAGTGTGACTCATTGCCCTAGTCTGAGCTGCACTGAGAATAACCCTCGGCTTCGCATTCGATCTGGGACCCCCTGCCTGAAGTCACCCTGCCTCCAGCAGAATGTCGGCTTGCGTTCCGACTGCAACTAAAGCCCAGTCCCTCGTGTAACACTGCAGGCTTTTGAAGAGCCACGGGCCCGGAGGCTTAGCTGTGGTGTTCCTTGGTTGAGGCAGTTTGCTGTTTGCAGAACACCCTGCTTCGACGAGTTGATTCAAGGAAGGAACCACTGGGTAACCTGTGTCTCTTTGGACTTGTTAGAAAGCACAAGGATGTATACTGCGTGTGCCCGTGGAAATGGGGGCCTGATGGAACTAGCCTTGCTTTCCCATTTTGAAAGCTCCATTCATGCTGCCTTGAAGCTACTTGAAATTGACTGCTGTTGACAGGCCACTAGCCACTGTAGGCATGGCTCTAGGAAGCAAATGAGTTTTCTCTATGTAAGCCGGGTGCTTCGATGTCCGGGGTGGAGCTCATCCTGCCACGCTCTAGAGCTAAAGGGAAACTCAACGTGAGTACTGGCCTCGAGGTAAGTCCCTGTGTAGCCGCGCAGAAAGGGAGGCATGCAGCTCTTTCCATGAAGTCTTAGTCGCTGTTTTGCTTTATTGTATTTTATTTTTTTCATTTTTTATTGTTTTTTTTAGATTTATTGATTGATTGATTGATTGTTATGTTTGGTCTTCGTGTCTGTGCTAGGGCCCTCTACAGTTGCCGTTAGTTCCGGCCACTCTTCATCGCGGTGCGTAGGCCTCTCACTATCGCGGCCTCTCTTGTTGCGGAGCACAGGCTCCAGACTCGCAGGCTCATTAGTTGTGGCTCACGGGCCCAGTTCCTCCGCGGCCTGTGAGATCCTCCCAGACCGGTGTTCGAACCCGTGTACCCTGCATTGGCAGACAGATTTTCAACCACTGCGCTACCAGGGAAGCCCCTGTTCTGCTTTATTTTAAATGAACTACCCTTTTCAGGACTCCTAGGCCCCTCGGGTTTGCATCATTTTCCCTCCAAGATCAGTGAGTACCTCCAGACCCCTGTGGGCCTACTGAGCAACATCGAGGCCCAATGGTCGGTCCCTCATAGGCCCTCTCTGTATGCCGAGTGATGGGCAACACACTGTTCGTTCCTTAAGGAGAGTTACATTTCCAGAACACTGGAATAGCCTCAGGACCACATTTCTAGCCAGTGCGACGTGCCATGGAAATGCTCGTCATGGCCCCCGTCTGAGCTGCCATGAGAAAACACTCTGCTTAGGATTCTTCGAGGACCTCGTACCTGACGTCACTCTGCTTGAGGAGAAAGTCAACATCCTACCATGATGTGTCGCTATCGGGACACTCAGCGTGAGCAGTTGTCTCGAGGTAAGGCCCTGAATTTCCATGCAGAAGCGGAGGCGTGCAGCAGTTTCCAGGAGGCCGTAGCCGGTGTTCTGCATTGTTTTAACGTCAGTACGCTTTGCAGGACATCTAGGAACCCCGCGTGGGCACCCTATTCCCTGCAAGAACACTGAGTACCCTCAGGCCCCCATGGGCCTGCTAAGCCACATCCAGGCCCGTAGCCCTTCAGAGCCACTCTGTGTATGCCGAGTGTAGGGCAACAGACTGCACTCTTTCTTGGGAGAGCGTGATTTCCTCAACACTCCCACAGGTCGACGAACACCTTTCTAGCAGGTCCAACATACCGTTCAAGTGTGACTCATTGCCCTAGTCTGAGCTGCACCGAGAATAACCCTCGGCTTCGCATTCGATCTGGGACCCCCTGCCTGAAGTCACCCTGCCTCCAGGAGAATGTCGGCTTGCGTTCCGACTGCAACTAAAGCCCATTTCTTCGTGTAACACTGCAGGCTTTTGAAGAGCCACGGGCCTGGAGGCCTAGCTGGGGATTTCCTTGGTTTAGGCAGTTTGCTGTTTGCAGAACACCCTGCTTTGAGGAGTTGATTCAGGGAAGGAACCACTGGGTAACCTGTGTCTCTTTGGACTTGTTAGAAAGCACAGGGATGTATGCTGCGTGTGCCCGTGGAAATGGGGGCCTGATGGAACTAGCCTTGCTTTCCCATTTGGAAAGCTCCATTCATGCTGCCTTGAAGCTACTTGAAATTGACTGCTGTTGACAGGCCACTAGCCACCGTAGGCATGGCTCTAGGAAGAAAATGAGTTTTCTCTAGCTAAGGTGGGTGCTTCCATCGCCGGGGTGTTGCTCATCCTGCCGCGCTCTAGATCTAAAGGGAAACTCAACGTGAGTACTGGCCTCGAGGTAATGCTGTGAGTAGCCGTGCAGAAAGGGAGTCTTGCAGCTGCTTCCATGATGTCTTAGTCACTCTTCTGCTTTATTTTAGAGGAAGTACCCTTTTCCGGACTCCTAAGCCCCCTGTTTGGCAGCCTTTTCCCTACAGATCCCTGAGTACCCCCAGACCCCTCTATGTTTGCTGAGCAACAGCCAGGTCAGTTGGCCCTTCAGATGCCTTCTGTGTATGCCGAGCAAAGGGCAACGTGCTACACTCTTACTTGAGAGAACTAGATTTCTTCAGCACTCCAGCAGCTTTAGGAAAACGTTTCTACCCCATCTAACATGCCATGGAATTGTGCCTCATTGCCTTATTGTGAGCTCTACTGAAAAAGCACTCTGCTAAGCATTCCTTCTAGGACTTACTATTTGAAGTCACCCTGCCTCCAAGGGAACGTCGGCTGGCGTTCCAACTGTGAGTAAAGCACATTTCTTCGTGTTACATTGCAGGCTTTTGGAGCAAGCACAGGCCCAGAGGCCTAACTCAGGCATTCCTTAGTTGAGGCAGTTCGCTACACACAGAACACCCCGTGTAGAGATGCTGATTCCGGGAAGTGCCCAGTGTGTAGCTCGTGTCTCTTTTCACTTGTTAGGAAGCACGTGTAAGTGTGCTACGTGTCCGCTGGGAAATGGGGGCCTGACGGCAGAAGCCATCTCATCAGAGGTGTTGGGAGTGTGTAGAGGCCTTATATTCCTGTTGTGTGTCCTGCAGGCATCCCATGAAAGACCAGAATCTAGGTCAACTTGGGCAAGCCACTTAGGTGAGCCTCAGCTTTCTTTATTTATAAGGTGGGCACCACAGCGCTACCCTCCCGTATGCATGGCGAAATCCTGGCAACAAACGTACACCATGTGGCCCCACTTTGAAATCTTTAAAGAGGTCTGCCAATAAAAGTGTCTGGAGGTTGTACCTTCCCTGCAATGCGACACCTGGTCCAAGGTGGAGAGGTTCAGTAGTGAGCAGTTTGCCCTTCACATGAACGGACAGAGCTCAGCCAGCGGCGTCCCTTCACTGAGATCCTGGCTGCCGAGGTCCACACTTTCCATGTATCCAGGCTCGTTTCAGATGGAGACTGAGAGGGCAAATAGGCAGGTGTAAGGATGCAATCCTCAAATCTTTGGCTTCAAATAATCCATCCCAAACTGCTACCCGAGCCCCCCAGTATCAAAAAGGAAACATGTTATAGACCCAGAAAAATGTTTCCCAAAAGGCCTAGGTTTGCCCTCATAGTCATCAGTATCTAAAATAGAAGTAGCAGTACACTTAAAATCTTAAACTTCTATGTATTTAGGGACCAAAGGCATTTTCATCAGAAAGAAAAGGGATTTAATAATGAAACCACAGAGAGAGAAATTGTTTTCAAGCCCCTGATAAGAGAGGGGAGAAATGTCAACCTCATGGGAGTTGCAGAATCAGCAGTTAGGATTTTTGGATGCCAACTCTGGGGGAGAAGAGACTCCAGCCTGTACCCTCCCCGCCCCCCCTCCCCGGTATGCCTGGTTAGGAGGTGAGTCCTGCAGGCGCGGTGGACCCTGGGCTGGCCGGAGCGGCAGGGTGAGTGCAGGGGTCCCTGAACAGAACAGTTTACCCTCCCTCCCCAGAGACACCTGGCAATGTCTGGAGGGTGGGCTAGTGGCCAGTGGCCAGGGACACTGCTAAACACACTGCAAAGCCCAGGACAAAACCCACCGCAGGGAGCGATTCAGCCCAGAATGTCAGCAGTGCTGAGGATGAGAAATCTATGCATGTGGCAATGCTGGCCTCCAGGAGGAGCTCAGGAGACAGCCCAACCCCCTTCCTGCCCACAAGGGGGCGATGGTCCTCTCCTGTAGCTTGCTCCGATTTAAGGGCCTTTTGCTGTCCGCTGCTGGTGAGTGACCCAGTGCCCTGGCTTTAGGGGTCGGGGCCTGAGGGCCTCGTTAGCTCCCTGAATTCTGTGCACGCAGAGTGCGCTTCACCCCCGCGCTCCCCGCTGTTGTAGAGCAGGGTCTGCAAAGCCAGGAGGAGGGATTGCTGGATTTGGCGCTAGCAGGCTTGGTCTTGGTGTCACTGGTAATGCACAGGGTGGTATTTGGGGTAGAAAGAGACGAATCAGGCCGAGTAGCAGCGAGGTGGCGGCTGCGGTGCGGAGCGCCCCTGAGTCGCGAGGCTCCAGGACCCGCTGGTCAGCAGCAGAGGTGTGACCAAGACACAGCCTCACACCGTGCCCCGCGGCCTGTGCCTTTCGGAGCTGCCCTCTTCAGAAGGCTCTCCCAGGCGCAGACCACCCCATCCCCAAGCCCCAGCACGCTGGCCACTCCGCACTGGACATCGAGAGGTCGTGCGGGGTGTGGTGTCCACGCCAGACTGACGTCCAGGTCAGAGGGGCTCAGCCTGAGGCTGAAAGGAGATGGATGGATCAGTAGGTTAGTGGCGGTATCTCTTGGGAGGGAAGAACAGGGAATTTTTACTTCTCAGTTATCTTCTGCATTTTAAAAACTTCTGCCATGAGTATGCATTTCTGTAACCAAAACCTTATTAGAGTGGAAGCTTAGCGAGGCAGCTTTGCAAAAGGACCCTGCTTGACTCTTGACCCACCTGTGTGCCTAAATGCACATGCAGCTGGGGCTTGGTCAGCAGTGGTGACCTCCTGAAGCTATTTACAACCTGTAAATGGTGTGTGCTCCTCCACGGGATATCTCAGTTCTCTGACTCTCAGGTTCTTCTTCTGTGGAGAAAAAGGGAAGATATGTTCCACAAATGTCCACAGTTCCCCATGAAGAATGTACCTCTGGGCATGAACATGTGCTGGAGTGGCATGATGCTGGGGTCTGCCCCTCGCAGCTCAATCTCAAAGACTCCAAGCAGAGCTACCTACTTTATATTTTTCTTCCCTTCTGAAGACATTGGCTGGCACTTGGCCTTGGTCCAGGGTGTACGCCTTCTTCAACCTGTTGACTGCAGAGTCCTCACATTGCTTTGGGCTTGGTCCAAGTCTGTGCTTGAGTGGAGGACGGGGATTTGAGAGGGTCCACACGCCCCTCCTTCCCAGCCACGCACCTTCTTTTCCTTGCCAAGCTCTCCCTTCTCCTACTGTGCCAAAGAAGCAGCTGCTTCAACCTCTTCTGTAACCTGGGCTCTCCCATCTGTCTTCAGTTTTTCCCTTGCTCATAGCTGGTTAGAAGCCTGCGGGGGGGTGTTTTTCAGATGAACTTGAGTAACTTGCCCTCGTAGATTAGTTAAGAGCCTGTAGGTGTCGAAGGGATTTGTGGAAAAGACCCAGCAGAGTCTGCGAGAACCCGAGGCGGCTGTGGCTGGAGCCAGGTGAGCCACAGGTTAGGGGCGTCTGGGCCTCATCCTGTGTGAGGGTGGATGAGCTACTGCTGTCCTCTGCCTCGGGCCCTCATCTGTGAAATGGGGGAACAGTGAGGACTGCCCTCCCGAGGTCGTCATGAGGCTTAATGTGTGAATGCACCGACCACTCAGAGCAGCCCTCACCGCAGGGAGCACTGTGTGTGTGTGTGTGTGTGTGTGTGTGTGTGTGTCATTGTAGCTGCCGGGCTTTGCTTTTCTCCACCAGCTCCTTCTTCACGGGGAAGCAAGGAGAGGCATGGGAGGGAGGGAGGGAGAAGACTAGAAAAAGGAGGCAGAGGGAGGTCCCTGGGGAAGTGTTTCTGCCACTCATGCATGGGTGGCCTGGGGTCTAAACTTGGGGTTTTACACCAGGGCGTGTGAGCAAGGGGCTGCGGCCAGGGGCAGAGCATTTGCTGACCGCACGTAGCTCTGGACAGAGCAGGAAGACGCCAAGGCTCTGCCTCCTCCCAGCTGTCAAGGCCCGAGGCAACAGGTCACCCCGTCTGAGTCCCTGAGAAATTGGGAGGTGCTAGTGCAAGGGCACAAAGTTTCAGTTATGCCAGATGAACAAGTTCTAGAGTTCTGCTGTGTAATATGGTGCCTGTAGTTAACAATACTGTATTGTGTGCTTAAAATTTACTGAGGATGGCTCCTATCTTAAGTGTTCTTACCATACACACAAAGAATGATGATAATAGGAATAATAATAAAGGAATGAATAGGTCGGGAGGACGCCTTTGGAGTGACACATATGTTTACGGTGTAGATTGTGGTGATGGTTTCATGGGTGTAATCTGTCTCCATACTCACAAAGTTGCATGTATTAATCATGTACAGCTTTCTGTATGTCAATGATACCTTCATAAAGTGGTTTAAAACAATAAAATGGGGGGGAATATAGTCACTCCAAGTACTGAGCACGTTGCCTGTCACAGTAAATAAGTAAATAAATGTAATTATGGTTTAAGCTTAGCTCAGGACTGAGAGTGGGTACTGGGCAGGTGGTGTCTGTGGCCAGCTGCTCCGCCCTGGCTCAGCATTGCTTCTGTGAAGCACAAGGGCTCCCCAAACACAGAGACCAGCTCCAGGTGCAGCTCCTGACAGAGAAGGTGGGCTGGTCGCAGACACCTTGTTTTGGTTACTTGCTATTCCTTCCCCCACACACCCTTTCATTGTCCTGGTCCTTAACCTTTAACTCCTGTAAGAAGCTGGGTTTGCAGATTTCTGAAGACATTTTGCAGTGTGCAGACCTGTTTCACCTTTGTTCCCCATCCTTGGGTCTGGAGATAAAGGCGGGAATACAGTACTCTATGAAAGGAACAATCATAAACCTCAGGTGCCTCAGACTTCAAAGAAATGGCAAACTAGGCATCTCATTTTATACATGGTCCTCTTTAAGTACACTTGTATGTACATAAAATGAAATTGTACTGAAGTAAATCTTATTGCTGAACGTTTGCTTTCCGGAAGATACTTTGGTGTAATAGTTCCTAAGAAAATTTGTTTTTTTAAAGGACCAAAAGTGGGGTGAATGTTTCATGGGTAAAGACCTTTTTCGTAATGAGTGAAGGTGAAATGAGCAGACTGTGCGACTCAGATTCCAGCTGCGTCCCCATCACTCCCCTCGGGAGTGTGCCGGAAGGACCCCAGAGAGCTGGCCCACTGGGGTGAGCTTATAGCCTTGGGGCCCCAAACTGCAAGGATGGTCAGCATTCCTGGTGCTCTGGGTTCAGCAAGACCTGACTGAGGTGGGTGGGAGGTGAGTGGGGACACAGCTTTGCCCAGAGCTATCTCGTTGGCCTGTGTTAGAGGGGGAACAGAAGGTCAGAGCGGGCCTGGGTGAACCCCAGGTGCTGGCTGAATGTCTTTTTTTTTTCTTTTTTTTAATAAAGGGACTCTCTTTTCTGGTTGTTGGCTGAGTATGTAATGTCCGCTCTGGGTCATCTAAGGGCCGAGACCAAGTACTCTGTTCCTGCTGTGACCCGTGCTTCTGCTACCACGTGCTGCACAAGGTAGGTACCTCAGAGTCCTAGCTGAACAGCTCATAGAGAGACAGGTCTCACCCTTGCTTCTCCACCTGCATCTTACAGAGCTGGAAAGTAGGAACTGCAGCCCAGCAAGCCACGGACCCAGGCAATCCTAAAACTGCAAAGTCACCTGTGTTGATTCCAGCCAGCTTTTAGTAAGTAAATCCGTGACTCTTGTAAGAAGAGATTTCAGAAGATGTGTACCTTCTAGAGAATTCACATTTAGTGAGGGGCGTGTGAAAAGGTGTACACAATTTTAATCTTTTTATTTTACTAATAGTGTATCTTAATGATTGAAAAATAGAAATTCCTGTAAATATAAAGAAAACCAGAAAGTACTCATACTTTACACACCTAGTGTTCACGGTCTAACGGGCCTGCTTCGCCTTCCCCTCTCTCTTCTATCTGAGCCTGCACGATGGACGGGACTCACCTGGTACAAGTGACGCGGGGTCGAGCTGTACTGTTGGTTTTCTGCTCCGCCTCTGCTTCCTCTCCGCATCCTGGACTCTAAAGATGAATGAAATGTCTGCTCTGGTTGCTGGCTGTTTCATCGCCAACTTAACCTCAGTCTGTGGTTGTGGAGGGCCTCAGAAGTCAGGAAGGTCCCCCGCCGCCAACCTGGGGAGGGTGGGGCCGGACCCAGGTTACAGCCCAGCCCTGACACGCAGTGCGCTGAGTGGGACATGTTGGCACGCATGCAAGGCTGTAGCGCTGCCAGCCCCCATATGCTGCTTTCTTGAGGGCTGGTGGTGCCCTTCAGGACTGGCTGCATCCTTCGTCCCATTTGAGTGGGCAGTAGTAGATAATAAAATCTCAGAGTATCCCTTGACCCCTGACCATCCAGGCAGGCATCTGTGGTCCTCCAGCTTAGGCCTGCCTGGGCCCTGTCAAGCCCCTGTGGCCAATCGCTGTGCTGACCTTGCTGCTGGGCAATTGAACAGCTACCTGGGCAGCGTAGACGGCCCCTTGGGATGTTTCAGTTCCCTACATCCATGTGATTGAGAAAAGGGCCTCCTCCCTCATAGCCTCTCAGCCTTCCGAGAGGACGTAACCCTCCAGACATTGAGTGTGGCCCTGGCCACAAGCAGCATACAGCAGACCGTGGCCCTGCAATCCTCTGGCCTTCGGGTTGTTGCAAACCTTTGACATTCATACTCATTAAAAATCAAAGGTATGGGAGCAAGTGGCTTCCCAGCTGGTGTTTTCACTCTGAGGCCACGTGGTCTCCAGGAGCCACGTGCATCCGGGCCCAGTCCCTGCGGCCTCCGGAAAGCCAGCCAACTGTGGATTCCACGGTATAGAATCATCCTTGAGACACTGCTCCGCTGAGTAACAGTTTCCTTACCACCTACCGTTTGGTTTCTGTTCTCTGTAAAGGAGAGAGCAGAGACTGGGAAATGAGCAAATGTGTTCTGTGGAGATGGGTGATTAATATAGTCAGAGGGCAGGTGTGACTCCTGGGCTCCCACCTCCCAGGGACACGAATGAAGTCTGTGTGCCTTTTGAGGTACACTGGCAATCAGGGCCAGCCTCTGATGTGAGGCCCCGATGCCCAAAGCAAGAGTCTTGAGTTTACCACCAACAGCAAAGTTGCTATTTTAGCTAGTGGAAGAGCTTCCTGCCATCAAGGGAGGACAGCAAGAGCCCTGGATGGGTGACCACAGCCCCTGACCTTAACTGAACCTCTTCTTTTCTGTTAAAATGGACATTGAGTGGGTGTCGCCTGCAGTTTCTGGAAGCCCTGGATGCAGTGAGAGAGAGTGTTCCTGTGCATGGGGCCACCCAAAGGCATTTAGCAGCACAAAGGATTGGAGGGAGACCAGATCACACTGCAAGAGAGTGAGCCACCAGAACTGCCAGGTCCAAATCCACTCTTAAACCTGTCTCTTGCAGTTACTAATTTATTTCTATCGTTTAAAAATAATGTTTTATTTTACTTTAGTAAGTGTGTCCAGTCCATTGGAATCAAAAATGTCATAGCTGATACATCAGAACGAATAATCCCTGAGACTCCCTCGGGTGCCCTACTGGATGGGGCATGGCTGGGAGAGATGAAGACACTGAGCAGGGTCCGAACTTAGGGGAACTGCCAGACTGCTGTGTCTCTGTTCCTTCCCTGTCCCAGGAGAGCGAAATCCCGGAACAATGGAAGGACAAGCAAAAGGGGGAAGAGGTCTTTTGGTGGCTTAACTGTTGTGTTTGTATTTTCCTTTGTTATGTTCCATTTTGTTAATGTGTGTTTTTACTAGGAAGTTACCCATTTCCTCTAGATTTCTAGTGTGATGCAATAGGTTTCTCATTCTAGTTTTCATCTGAATTGTCACTTATTAACTGACATCCATATTTCATTTGGGTTTCCTTCATTCTAAGTTTTTCTCTTCCAGGATGCCATCCAGTGTGTCATGTGACATTTAGTCATCATGTCTGTTTAGGCTCTTCTGGGCTTTCACAGTTTCTCAGACTGTCCTTGTTTCTATGACTTTGACATTGGTGAGGAGTACTGGTCAGATACTTTGTTGACTGTCCCGCATTGGAATTTACTTGGTGTTTTTCTCAGGATTAGGCTTGAGTTATGCGTTTTGAGTAAGCAGATCACAGAGGTAAAGTGCTTTCTCATCACTTTATATCAAGGGAACAGGCTCTCAGGGCAACTTATCACTGTTACTATTAACTTTGGTCACCTGGCTGAGGTAGTTTGTCAGATTTCCCCACAATGAAGTTAAGTTTTTCCCACTTCCGTACTGTGTGTCTTCTTCAGGAGGAAGCTACTTTGGGAAGCAGCACTTATGGAGACAGGAGTTATCTCCACCTCCACAATCCATGGATGGCTGAGTGTCCACATCAATTATTGGGACTTCCACATAGGAGATTTCTATTCAACCTTATTGATGAAAACAAACAAACAAACAAACAAAACCCTATGCAGTTACTTATTTTTACCAGCATGGACACCTGTGGACAGTTTTTTTTGTTTGTTTTCTTTGTTTTTTTAACTTTTTGTTATAAGCCAGCAGTCCAGATTTTGTTGCTAAGTTCATTCCTACTTTGGCTATTGAGAGCTCTTTCCATTGGCTCCTGTTTTCCTTTGACATCATTCCACTCTGTGGATTTTTTTTCTTGATACTTCCTTCTTTTCTGATATAAGATTCAAGATTGTCCTGGCTCATATATTTACTGTGTCAGTCCTAGTGTCAGCCATAATTTCAAAGAGCTCTGGTTCCTTTTACTAGAGAATGTTATGAAAAAGTTACATATAGGAACTGAAAGTGCTCAGCTGATAATGCAAGGAAATATATGCATGTATTCCCACCTCTGTGTATTGCTGGGTCTCAGGAAAGGGTGCTCCACAATGGCATATCAATTATTTTGAATTACAGTTCCTTAATAAATGGCTGATGCAAGAGGGACACTCTGACTATCTCCTTGAAAGCAGGAAGTAAGTCTCTCATGTGAAAGGTGCAGAAGCCTATATGAACAACACTTGGTACTTCTTTAATTTACTGCTCCAAGCCCAAACTCTGTTTAGATTCTTCACTAATTGAGTATCCCAAACCTAAGTTTCTTTGGCCTGTAAATTCCTCATAACTTTATTCTATGATGAAATTAAGCCTCACTTTCTGTTACAGTTGGGGAGGGATCTGTAAAGCACCTTGGTTTTTAAAGCAAAGGTTTGTTACTGGAACAAAGTGTCCCCCCAAAATAGTCTGATGCTCAAGATGTCTGTGTTCCCTTCATGTGATAGTTCAGGGCAGGTGGGGGTCGGGGCCCAGGCTCTGTCCTCCTTGTTTCTCTTCCCTGCTTTCAGGTGGAGGGCTCCAACCAGCAGGGGATGGGGTGACCACATGGCACCATGCCCTCCATCCTAGGACACAGGCTGGCCAAGGTCCTCACCACCTCCAGCACTTCCATTTGGAGCTGCAATGGGTGGGAAGGCTGGGAGGTGCAGGCTGGCTGTGAACAGGAGAAAGGGACGTGGGTTCTGGTGGACAGCTGGGCGGCTCTGCTGTGGCAGGGTCACCCGGAAGCTGGCGCACAGCCTCTGGTCCTGTGAAACATGATTACACAGCAGCATGCAGTCTCTGATGCTTTGTGGTTCTGGAAATCCTATAGGAGGTGGTTCAGAGCAGATTAAGGTAATGCTCTCAGTGGAGGTGGTGAAGACAAAGGTCTGCCCTTGAGACTGAAGGTGCTAATGTGGGTGTATATACAGGACAAAACCATCTCGTGTGAATGTAGATCAGGCTCGTTTAAGATCAGTGCAGTCATGGGGTTTCCCTGATGGCGTAGTGGTTGATAATCTGCCTGCGGATGCAGGGCACACGGGTTCGAGACCTGGTCCGGGAAAATCCCACATGCTGCAGAGCAGCTATGCCCGTGTGCCACAACTACTGAGCCCCCACGCCTAGAGCCCGTGCTCCGCAACAAGAGAAGCCACCGCAATGAGAAGCCCGCGCACCGCAGTGAAGAGAAGCCCCCCTCGCCGCAACTAGAGAAATCCCGTGTGCAGCAATGAAGACCTGACGCTGCCAAAAATAAATTAAATAAATAAAGATTTTAAAAATCTTTAAAAAAGGAAAAAAAAGATATCAGTGCAGTCGTGTTATGCCTAAAATCTCATATCTTGTGCCTTTCCTCGGGCACACCTTCCTCAGTTCCTGAGGCTACTGTAACTCACATACAGGGGAATGGAGAGTGGGCTATCTAGTGTGAGACCTTCTTTACCCTGTGTGTGAGTCTGCTCGGGGCTGCCATAACAAACACCACAGACCGGGGAGCTTGAACAACAGACCTACCTCCTAGTCCTGGATGCCGTCTGAGATCAAGGTGTCTGCAGGCTGGTTTTTCCTTGAGGCTTCTCTTCTTGGTGTGTAGACAGCCATCTTCTCACATGATCTTCTGTGTCCTAATCTCTTCTGGTAGGACATCAGTCTTATTGGATTAGGATCCACCCTAGTGACCTCATTTTACCTTGATCACCTCTTTAAAAACCCCATCTCCAAATACAGCCACATCCTGGGGTCCCGGGGTTTAGGGATTCAGCATGTGAATTTGGGGGGATGTGACTGAGCCTATCCCATCCTCCTTAGGAACCAAGTGTGCCTCGGTCCTTCCTTCCCTCAGGTCCCATGGGGATCATGCGATAGCTAAGGGAGAGGCCACTCGTGCACTGTTTGTGTCCCAGTTGGGGAACCCTTCTCTGCTCTCTTTGATCAGGCAGCGGCAGTGCCAGCCCCATCCTGAGGTGAGCAGTTCTGGGGTTTCCTGCCGTGTCTCCTGGCCGGCTGAGGTGCTCAGTATCAGGGAACCAAGAGCCACCAGCCTAGTAGGGATGCCGGGGACTCTCAGGGCCTTGGCAGATGTCTCTCCCAGCAGATACCCTAGCGAAAGTGGGGAAACATTTGGGGATTACATGTGGGAGAGAGTCACAGTCTCGTTTATGCTTCAGAAAGACCACGTTGGGGTGGGATGTGAGACGCACTGTGGGGGCAGGGAGATTTGTCAGGGCCTGATGGAGGAACCAGGCACTAGATCGGGCTTGGGCCAGGGCTGTGGGTGTAGAGGGGAATTAGTGTGAATTTGGAGGAGGGGGTCGCAGGGTATGAGATCAGCTGGTGCACAATTCTCTGGTTGGTTGATGGTGAGGTAACAGGGTGGTGAACAGTATCAATCCTTAGGTGCCAGTAGGTCTGGGGGCTCTTGATCATCAAGTACAGTAGTTAATGTCTTCCATCTGGTAGAAGTCTGTAAAACAACTCAGGAAGCGTGCATCAGATGCTGTTATCCAGGTACTTCAGAGAGGAGCTACAGCAGAGGATATGGGGGGGTGGGTCTGTCCTGGGAAGGCCCCGTAGGGTCCTGCTCGGTTACACCCGGTGTCTGGGCTCAGCAACCAGGGAAGGTGGGGCTGCTCCTGGGTGTGGGGAGCTGCAGGATCCCGGTCCCCTGAGGGCCCTGCTAGCCCCCAAGGTGAGATGGGGGTGCAGTGACTGGACAGAGGTGTCTGGCCTGGGAGAGGGGTCCGGGCTGGAAATGTCACGGGACTCATCGCAGGGAGGGAGAGGAAAGACCAGGCTGGGGAAGGTGGGTTACAGCAGACTCCACGGATGTGTCTGTGGGCCTGACAGAAGCAACTCAGAGCCAGAAGAAGTGGCCGTCAGGAGCTCAGCTTCATTCTCCTGTTCCTTTGTAAAACTGCTGTGTCAGTTTGAAACACCACCAGGAGACTTCTGGGCCCATTGCTGCCATGGTTTCATCAAAGGGGCCCGGGTGGAAAACAGAACCACTGCAGGCCCCACCCATGTCCCCACTGGGGGTGAATCCGATCAGGGCTCCAGGGCTCACAGACTTGAGGGAACCTCTGTCCTCCGGACTGGTCTTCCTCCTTCCTCTCACCTGCTGGTCAGGAGCCCAGGCACCCCCATCCTGGCTCCATCCCCCAGGGCCTGGATTCTGGGACAGCTTAGAGGTAATGCAAGACCCTCACGCTCCTTTATGTGCCTGGGGGCAAGAATGTCTAAAAAGGTGCAACTGGCTGATTACAGAGGGCTGAGTGTTTGCAGCAGGTATGGTTGGAAAGATGGGGTGTGAGTTTCCTATGTCTTCACAGCCTTCCCAGTGTAAAGATCTGTGCATGTCCTATGGCCAGTGAACTCCCCACACCATCCTCCCAGGAAGCTCAGCCAAGTATTATGAGGGCAGAGGCTCTCCCCTTGCTTATCTGTAACTTCCCACTCCCACAATGAGAAGCTTGGTGCCCACTATCTGCCGTTTACCTATGCATTGCTCCTTTCCAGATTACATGTGCAGAGGTTTCAGAATTGTTAGCTGCTACACCCTGGAAAGAACTCCATAAAATAAAGTCCACTGTTTGTGTACATTTTGCATTTAGTTTAGAGATTGTGTTCATTTCCACAGTTAACTTAGGTCAGCACCTTTTATCCCATCCCCTACAGTGAGATTTTTCCATGCATTTCTAATACAGTTAGATTTGGTCACCTTGAGTATTCCATCCTGTAATACCCCTACACTGTAAATAACTAAATTTGAATAGATTATGATTGGCCCCTTGGGCTATACACATCTGTGGGCTTAGACAAATGCATAGTGACAGGTATCCATCCTAGAGTGTCACATGGAACACTTCAAACCCCCCACCCCATGATCTGCTTATCATCTGTGTAGCTTTGCCTTTCCCAGAATGTCACCAACGGGGTCATACTGTGTGCAGCCTCCTCAGCCTGGATGCTTTCACGTAGCAGTATATACTGAGGATTTATCCATGTCTTTCCATAGGCTGATGGTGCATTCCTTTCTGCTGCTGAGTAGTATTCCATTGCATGTGTATGGGAGGAAAAACAATTTTCACTCTGTCCTTCTAGGTTCTTGGTTGAGCCCCACCCCCGCCGTCTAATAAAAGCCAGATTAACAGTAGAAAAACAGAAGTTTAACAGCATGTATACCTCCTTTATACAGGGGAGCTACCCAGAAAAATTGAGTCAGTCCCTGAAATGGCCAAAGCCATCAGCTTAAATACCAAATACCATCTTCAGATAAAAACAAAAGACCTTGGGGAAGGGGGGAAGCCAATAGTGGCAGGTTATCATGCAAAGCACAGTAAGCAAAGGTATTGTATGCAGATTTATGTCGGGACTTCTCCGTTGATAAGAGTGACTTGAGATTTAATCATCCTTCTATTTCTGGTGCAAAGAGGGACACTCCGTTACAAATGGAGATTTCCTTATAAATGTCCTTCATAAAAGGTCAGTCTCTACTCAGTTTTTTCTATCTTTCTTTTTTTGAATGAGACTGAAATAATCCTTATGCCAGAGAGACATATATTGGCGTGGTGTATTCTGCTCGCCTTGACATGGATGTCCTCCACTTTGCTTATGCAGTCATCTAGTGAAGGATATCCCGATTTCTTCAGGTTTTTAGCCATTATGAATAGTGCTGCTGTGCATAACTGCATCCTTTTCTGCTTTTAGACATAGATTTTCAAAGCAGTGCCTATATACTGGACGCATAATTGTTGGACCCCGAGGGGAGGCTTGATTAGTTGTGGAAAAAAGCTGCGGAACTGTCTTGCCAGGTGGCTGTGCCTGCACCCCAGCCATGAGGAGGGGTTGCTCTTCACCCTCCAGCAGTCGGTGTTGCCATGGTTTTGTTGGAGTTTAGCCATCCTAGTAGGTGTGCTGTGATGGCTCACGATTTTAATTTGGAAATCCCTAATAGTATATGATTTTTTGTATAATTTTTGTATGATTTTTATTAGCTGTATATCTTTTTTGGCCAGGTGTGTGTTCAAATCCTTACCCATTTTTAAAATGGGGTTGTTCTAGAGGTCTGTGTCCATTTTGAGTCCAAGTCGTTTACTGGATATGTGGTTTACAAGTATTTTTCTCCCAGTTTGTGGCTTGTCTTTTTTATCTTGGAGAGGCGGCAGTGAGTGGTGGCATGAAGCGAGATCTTCATTCCCTGCCCAGGAATTGAACCTGGGGAGCCTGGATGAAAACCAGGAATCCTAGCCACCACCCCCACTAGCTCTTGCCCCCAGTGAAAAATGCATTTCTCATAGAGGTAAAAACTGTAAAAACAGGTACAAAGTTTATTATTAGAGACATAGCACAGCAACAAGTGGGAGAGCACACAGAGAAACAGTTTGTTTAGTTAAGACAGAAGCAAGGCAGAGATGCACACCCGGAGAGAAAGGGTGTGGACACCCTCCCTAATGAGGAGGAGTGCAGTAGAGAGGCGGTTAAGTCACTTATATAGGGCAGTTCTTCCGGGTCTCTGTTCACCTCTGGCCAATTATCTGGTTTCTTTTTCCACACCTTCCCTGCCCTAGGACCCTCCCCAACATGCGTGCGCAACTTTTTTCCAAGATGGATTACCACCCAGAGGCCTGTGGGACGACCTTAGCATCACCTATTTTGGGGTGGTGCCCCTTCCTTTTTGACCCCCAAGGAACCTTTCTGCACATGTGCAATGTTTCCCTTGCCCCAAGGATGAGAAATGTATGACCTCTTGATCTTTTAACAGGGTTTAGTCCCACTCTGTCCCTCCCATAAAAATGTCCAATGTCTGGTTATTTACCCTATTTCTGTTGCTGGTTTTCATATCGAGGTGCAGACCTCGAAATATAGACAGGAGTCCGGTCATAAATATGTAGTCCTAGAGCCCGTTTGTCTCTTGTTTCAGGAAAAGTAAACAGGGGGTTGGTAATGAATGTCCAGCCAGGAGCCCATTTTTTTCTCACCCCAGGAAGTGTGAACCGGAGGTCAGTTGTAAATGCGTAGGCTGGTGACCATTTATCTCCTGCCTCATTTTGACTTTGTGAATAAGGTCTTTGAGAGTAGAAATCTTTAATTTTATAAAGTCCACCATATTTTTTTCTTTTGTGATTGGCCTTGTATGTTAAAACTCAAAGCTCGTGATCTATAGACGAAATCCAAGGTCATGTAGATTTTCTTCTATGTTTCTCTGTAATTTTCATAGCCTTGCATTTGAAATGTCTGTGAATAAATTTGTGTGAATTTGGCATAAGTTTTAAAGTTTGTGTCTAGGGACTTCCCTGGTGGTCCTGTGGCTAAGGCTCCGTGCTCCCAGTGCAGGGGGCCTGGGTTCCATCCCTGGTCAGGGAACTAGATCCCACGTGCCTCAAATAAGAGTTCGCATGCTGCAACTTAAAAAAGAAAAAGGTCCCGTGTGACACAGCTAAGACCCAGCGAAGCTAAATAAATAAATATTAAAAAAAAATAAGTCTGTGTCTATAATCATTTCATTTCTTACGGTTTCTAGTTAACTGCTCCTTAACTATTTTGGAGAATTCATGGGTCATTTGGCTCTATTTCAATTTGAATTTCCACAGCAGAATGGATGTAGCAGAAGCCGGGTCTCTTCAGGACCCACTGGGGCTTTGGGACACTGTGGGGTCCAGTTCACGCTGACAGGAGGCAGGTCTCCTCTGGACCTGCTGGGAGGTGACGCTGCTAAAAGAAAAGGTGAGGAAAAGTGGGGGAGAAGGTTCTTGTGTCTAGTTGAGTGCTGAGGGTGTCTGTCCTCAGAGGACCCAGGAGAGGAAGGGCTTCATGTGGAACACTGGGTTTTTAGCCAGTTTTTGTGTGGTGTAGACAGAGTGCAGTGTTCTTTGGTGTGTGGTGTCCAGTTTTGCCAGCACCATTTATTGAGGGGACTGTTGTTTCCCCAGTGTATGTTCTTGGCTCTTTTCTTGTGAATTAACTTACCGCATAACCGTAGGTTTATTTCTTGGGTCTCTGTCCTGTTCCTCTGGTCTGTGTGCCTGTTTTTGTGCCAATTGCACACTTTTTGGTGACTGTAGCTTCGTAATGTAGTGTGAAGTCAGGGAGCGAGATGCCTGCAACCTGTTCTCCTTTCTCAGACTCCCTTTGGCTATTCAGGGGCCTTTGTGTTTCCACACAAATGTTAGGAACGTTTGCTGTATTTCTGTGAAGAATGCCATTGGAGTTCTGACCAGGCTTGCTTTGCATTTGAACATTGCTTTTGGTAGAATGGACATTTTAACAGTGTTCTTTGCATCCATGAGCACGGGATAGCTTTCCATTCATTTGTGTCTGTTCAGTTTCTTTTATCAGTGTTTTACAGTTTTCAGTGTGCTTTCACATCCTTGGTTCAATTTATTCCCAGTTATTTTTTAGATGCAATTGTAAATGGGATTGTTTTCTTCATTTCTCTTTCTGATGGCACATTATTAGTGTATAGAAAGACAAGTGATTTTTAGGGCTTCCTTTGTGGCTCAGTGGTTAAGAACCTGCCTGCCAATACAGGGAACACGGGTTCGAGCCCTGGTCTGGGAAGATCCCACATGCTTTGGAACAACTAAGCCCGTGCACCACAGCTACTGAGCCTGTGCTCTGGAGCCCGCGAGCGACAACTGCTGAGGTCGTGTGCCACAACTACTGAAGCCTGCTGTCTTACAGCCCGTGCTCCACAACAAGAGAAGCCACCGCAATGAGAAGCCTGTGCACCGCAATGAAGAGTAGCCCCTGCTTGCTGCAGCTAGAGAAAGTCCGTGCACAGCAACGAAGACCCAATGCAGCCAAAGATAAATAAAGAAATAAATATTTTTTTAAAAATTTATAAAAAAAAAAGAAAGAAAGAGAAGTGATTTTTGTGTACTGATTTTTTACCCTGCAGCTTTACTAAATTCGTTTATTAGTTCTAACAGGTTTTTGGTGGTTTGATGTGGGAGACTAGAATTCAGAAATCCCACTGTTTCTACTAAAGCCAGGTCATCCACAGCACCCAAGACACAGTGGCTCCTAATATAACCTTCCCATGGTGCCTGTTAATAACGCGTGGACCCTACAAGAATGATGAGCGTCACCACTTTAGGTGAACCGCATCTGGTTAAGGCTTGGCCTCTATTATGAAGTTGGATGTCTTCTCTGCTTTTTTTGGGCATGGTTTTGACCTGGTTCTTTTGAAAAGTAATGTACTCCTCAGTAATTTCAAGTGTATAAAAAAACTATAAGTAGCAGTACAAAATACACCACCTCACATAAACTACTCCAGTGTGTTTTATGCAATACTGGGGTCCTCTCCCAGGGAACCAGAACATAAAGACCCAAAGACGAAATTTTATGGTTCTACCTTATAATCCTATCCACGGGCCCACTTCAACATTCACTATCTCCGCAACTCTATGGAAATGTCTTTTCCCATTCTGATCCAGTTTTCTTTTTCTGAAACCATTATTGAGACTTTCCCTCATTTTCAAAACCTTTATGGATTTAAAACACATGAGCTAAGTATGACCTGGGTGACCTTTTCTGCATGAGCTCTTTGACTTAGAATGTTTTCAGTGTTCATCCATGTTCTAACATGTATCATCAGTGCTTCATTCATTCTTTTCATTGTGATTAAAAGTAACATTTACCATTTAAACCATTTTGAGTATACAGTTCTGTGGCATTAACTACATTCACATTGTTGTACAAATATTCTCACCATCCATCTCCTGGACCGATTCATTTTCCCCATGGGAAACTCTGTATCAATGTCTCTACATTTTTGCCAAAATTTGTTATTTTTAATTCTCTTGATTATAGGCCTTCTAGTGTTTGTGGAGGGGTATGGCGTTGTGGTATTAATGTGCATTTCCATCGTGACTAACGATGTTTAACATCTCTTCAGGTGTTTGTTGACCATTTGTATGTCTTATCTGGAGAAGGGTCTTTTCAAGTCCTTTTTCCATTTAAAAAACTGGGTTGTTTGTGGGGGCCTGCAGCTCCGCCGCCCGAGCCGGGTCCCGGCAAGCGCTCGTCCTGGCGGCCTTGGCCTCGCTGAGTCCAGCCTGGAGCGGTCTCCGCGCCGCAGGGGCCCGCGCGCCGGGGCATCGCTAGCGGCCTCGCAGGGGCGCCGCTTCCTGCCTCGCGCTCGCAGGAGAGGGGACGCCCGGCCCCAGGCGCCCGTGCCCGGAGTGCCGAGACCGTGCTGTGCCGCGCGGACGCGGTGCGGGCCGGGAACGACCCCTCCCGTGGGTCTTTGGCACCCCAGCGGCATCCAAGCGCGGAGCGGAGGGCCGCGGGCCTCAGGTAAGGGGACGGGGGCTCGTGGGGGTGGGTGGAGGAGGGAACCACGACTCACACCAGAGCTGTTCGGCACAGTCGCGGAGCCCCCTGACCTGGCGGCCGCAGGAAGGGCTCGCCTTTGAGTAGAGGCTTTGAGGACAGGCCCGAGCCTACCCCGTTCAATTTTACAAAACATCTGCTGGTGTAAAGCTCACTCCCGCGCGGTTTTCCCAAGTAGCCAAGTGCCCCATGCGAGGTATCTGCAAGGAGAACCTGAGAGGGCCCGTAGCCCTGAGAGACTTGCCCTTGGCTTATGGCAAGGCCAAGGGATTTATCCTGCATGGTGATTTCTCCTGCTGAGAACCCCCAAACCCCACTCTGGCCAGCTGGCCCAGCTCTGCTTCCTGCACGTCTCCAGCCCGGGCCGGCCCTTGGCCACCTGCTGGGATGGGAAAGGGAAGGGTCTCAGAATTGCACCTTAGAAACTTGCCAGGGGGCATGGATTGAAAAACATGGGGGCCATCCAGGCAGCAGAGAAGGGAGAAGGGCACCTTGCTGCCCTTTCATTGTGGAATCGGTGGCGCTTCTGCTGAGAGGGGCCTTTCCATGGGGACCGCATGCAGTGTGTTTGGTGTCTTGGAACTGAAGAATTAGAACCTGTACAATTTTCAAATGATGTGGTCCTTTAATTTAAAAACAAAACCCCTAGAACCTTTGCTTTATAAATTGAGGTCTGAAAATTGAAGGTCTGTTTTGCTTCCACTGTGACACTCTATTAAGAAATGTGGATTTATTGAGAAAAGAGTCAGAATAGAGAAGGAAACAGAGAACTCAGAGGTACCACTGTGGTTTGGCAAAGGCTGGGGGGAGTTAATTTGTCAATGCTGCTGGCTTTCAGTAGCCTGCAGCCATTCTCCTCCTGCGGCTGAGGGGGTATAAAGCTGTACTGGGTTGCTCTACTCTTCTTTTGTAGAATTCCAGCTCAGAGCCATCTCTTGATGTATAAGTATTTCACAGACTAGGTTCCCAGGCAACTCCTGGAGGGCCAGAGGGGTTCCTTCCTTCATTATACCTGTCTGTTTGAATGAAAACCAGCAATGACATATTTTTCTTTAAATCTGGTTTATGGTCTATCATCCAAAAACCAGATTAGCTATTTCCTCACTCTCTCAATAGGCTCGAGTTCCTGGAAACTGAAACCTAGAGAGGGTGGAAGAGTGCCCGAGGGAGAACGGGAGAGCCTGCAGGGAACCGTGACTCCTGGGTGTTTAATGAGCTTCCTAAACAGCATGGTCATTAATTGGCAAGTGATGACCTTAAGGAGAAACTACTGGTGCAAATGTAAAAGCCTTTTGTTAACAATGTGCCCATCAGGTGCGCACCTTATGGAGTATTTTCATTGCATTTCCAACACCTGGGAGGGTGTTGGGCAGAGGGCAGATGTTTAATAGATATATTGAATAAGTTCAATTACATACAATTATATCAATGGAAGGGTCAGCAACACTATGAGGTTAGGGTTAGGGTTAGGGCCAGGGCCAGGGTCAGGGTCAGGGTCGTTAGGGTTAGGGTTAGGGTTAGGGTTTAGGGTTTAGGGTTAGGGTTTAGGGTTAGGGTTTAGGGGTTAGGGTTAGGGTTTAGGGTTTAGGGTTTAGGGTTAGGGTTAGGGTTAGAGGGTTAGGGTTAGGGTTCGGGTTAGGGTTAAGGTTAGGGTTGTTAGGGTTAGGGTTAGGGTTTAGGGTTAGGGTTAGGGTTAGAGGGTTAGGGTTCGGGTTAGGGTTAAGGTTAGGGTTGTTAGGGTTAGGGTTTAGGGTTAGGGTTTAGGGTTAGGGTTTAGGGTTTAGGGTTTAGGGTTAGGGTTTAGGGTTTAGGGTTAGGGTTAGGGTTTAGGGTTAGGGTTAGGGGTTAGGGTTAGGGGTTAGGGGTTAGGGTTAGGGTTAAAAATGCAAGTTCTGGGGTTGGGCAGATCTGGGTTCAGACCGTCGTTTACATACTGTCTTCGTGCAAATCGTGTGTTATTTTTCTAAGACTCAGCTTCTACCTTTATGAAACGAGGGTAGCAGTGGTGCTGATCCCAGAGGTTTTGTTGAGGCAAAGCTCTTTTCTCAGTTCCTAGCATGCGTGAGTGCTCAATGCACTCAGTTAATATTATGGTTATTGACCCTGGAGATACTCCCCAAAGCTAAAGGCCAGAGGCCTGACAGGTGTATTGAGGAGGTGGGTGCCTACTGTGAGCCCGAGGTGACAGGTAACCGGAGGAATGGAACGGCTGCTGCAGAGCGGGACTGTTTTTCTCCTGCTTTAGACTTTTGTGTATTTTCTAGATTTTCTTAAAAGAACCATGTAGATGGTTTTGTACCCTGAAAACTTCCAACAAAAACTTTAAAGACCTTATCCATGCAAACATTTACTCTAAAAAGCTGGAGAATGGAACTGAAGGCCTATTTTGGAGAACTTTCTGTATTCCCATTTCCTGGAATCTTCTGAAATGGAACCAAGTGGGGGAGGGGTGTGATCTGTACTAATTCTCTGAGCTCTTGGGTCTAATCACTGAGCATCCCTGCATCCCAGCTTCCTCCTGAGATCATGGGTACCTCTCAGTTCATAAATTCAACAATTCCTTACGTAAGTAAATAAGCACACAAAATACTTACATCAGTGGCCAACAGTTCCTCACTGTCATCAATACTGGCCACGGTGACCTCTCCTTGGCTCACAAAGGGGAAGTCAAAGGGGTTGGTTGAAATGAGAAGCAGGTCTGTGAAGCAGAAGGATCCCTTTAGCATCTTATGCACAACTGACTCTGAGTTTTTTTCCAATGTGATCGATTTGGAAGATGAGAATGATAACCAAGGAACTTACCCATAAGTTCCGGCTTCTTGTTTGACATGATTTGGTAAAAAATATGATAGCCTCTCTCACGGGATAACTGAAATGCCACCCTGGATTTTTCTAAGAGATCTAAGATAACAAAAAACGATGTGATTTTAGGGTCCCCAGGAGATGCCTCTGTGGCCAAAGCCAAGGTGCCAGATAGAGTGTTTGGACTCACAGGTTTCAATGTCCGCTGACACCAGCTTTCCTGTGGCTCCAAAGTGAATGCGAATGAACGTCCCCTGTCCAAAGACAGATTGAAAAACACAGTTATTTTCTTTCTATGGTACTGTAGCCAGCTTCTGTTAGGTACTACTGAGGATGGGTGGGCTGTGTAGGCTCACGGAGGAGGTGATGCCAGAAGCATGAGGACCTTCCTCCTCTCTGTTTGCTTGGCATCTGGTCCCCACGCCGGCTCAGCCAAGACTCAGGTAGCTCTGCCCAAAGCACCTGGACCTGTTCCCACAGCTCTGGGGATGCCTGCAGGCTCCCTCTCAAGTCTCTGTTTGGGACCACCTCACACCTGACTGTCTCCTTGGTCTTTATCCTGCTCAAACTCTTTGTAACACCTTTGAACTGATAACCTGGTTGGACTATCTGACTTCTTTTTTGCCTCTGGATTTTACTTCTGAGATTTCTTGCCTCAGTTTTCCTTACTACTTCCTACATGCAAACCTAGCCCCCAGGCCAGGCCTCCTGGCTCCCCAAAGACCCACTCAGCACTTGGGTTCCCCCAGTCTTGGGGAGTGAGGGGTGAAATTATATATAGTATATATGTGTGTGTGTATACTCCCTTCTTACATCATCTGCTTAATTGGTCGCTACCACTCTGTGAGCCAATTGGAGCGCAAAAATATTGCCTTGCTTGTTCACCCACAGACCCTGGAATGTAGTACATCCTCAGTAGTATTCTCAGTATTCTCTGAATGAAGCCTAAGAAGAGTTAATGAAGGACCAGTGTAGGTTTATGTGAATTATGTGTTCGCTCTTCAGGAGTTCTAGCTGCTGAATGCAAGTGCCTCTGGGTACTTGCTCTACTGGCCAGTGAAATTAGATAGGAGACTGGATACTTGTTTATTTGCCAGTGTCAGAAGTAAATGCCTCTTTGGTTGAGCTAATCCTAAGTGAAACATTGAAGGATGGGACATATCCTTCAGTATCTTCAATATCAACTTCTTCCCAATTTTTGAGCTCTGCTGCCTCCACCAGGTTTTCCCTCCTCCCAGCACCTCCTGACTTGGAGAAGGTCAGATCTGCTAACTAACTTCACACTAAGGTTTTCATGGCTAATAAGTCAGTGGATACTGTTCAATGGACTTATGTATTTTAAAATGCTTCCACCTGAAGAGACCAATTTTAGCATAGAGAAGTCATTTTGTACTTGTGGAATTTGAATCTTGAATCATTGTGACTTCAGGAGGCTCTGAGGTGATGCTGATTAGTTAGGGAAGAACAGCTAAATCTTCCTTCGGCTGGGAATAAGACAAAATGTTCTTTGAAGGGTTATCAGAATATCCCGGTTGGGCAGCTTGATCTGAAGCGCTTGGGGGTAGACTAAGGCCAGGTATATCCTAGTTTATGTGGCCATTTTTCATATTCAGCATTGGAGGAGAGGGTTTTCTTTCTGGGGGTCATTGACAATTGGACTGAGTCTTAACGAATCTCAAGGAGTTGTCATTCCTCACGGTCTTGACATTTCCAAAGGCCTCCAGGAGGGGGTTGGCCTGGATGATCTGGTCTTCCAGGGTTCCCTAATAATAAGTGAGAAGAGGAAAAGAGAGGACTTTGGACGTCTTCCGAAGTAACTTCCTAGTGACTCAAAAGTGTGGATGCTCTGGGAAGGTCCCAGGGAGAGATGTCGCCCAGCTCAGGCTGGTGGCAGGTACAGTTGTGCTGAGTACCCACAGGCCCATCCCCACCCCACCCAAGGAGGCTTCAAGGTCCCATCGTAGAAGGAGTCTTAGCACAGCATCAAAGTGGCTTCTGGCCACACCAGATTCCAGGTTGGAGCCCTACCCGCTACCTCTCAATCTCCCAGATGGCCTTTCTTCTCTGATAACATTTTATCATAAATTATGGATTTGTAAAATATAGACCTCTGTTCATGCATGCACCAGGACCCATTTATACAGATATTCGGGTTCAGAAGTAGAAACAGACTGTGAGCAATGAAAGTGACCCATATGATAGAAACAGTGGTTCTCAAAAAAAATGTTTAAGTTGCATAAAATATTCTGTGAGAATTATTACGTAGAAATCCACTTATAGAAAGCAGAGTTTTCACCTTTCCCCCTTCCCCACATGATTGCTTGCCTTTCTGACTTCAGAGCTGTTTGGAAACTACTGTCCAGCCCAGTGGTTCTCAAAGTGTGATCCCTGGACAGGGCATGAACAATGGGAACATGACAGAAATGCAACATGCCAGGATTTTGAATGTGAGACAGGAATTTCAGTCAGAAATTCTGGGCCTGGGGACCAGCAATCCGTTGTTAACGAACCCTCCTGGTGATTCTGACGTGCACTCCAGTTTGAGAACCACTGGCCTAAACCATTCCTTCTCCAAAGGAGGATGTGGAGTTTTTCAAGGTCACTCGGCTGTTGCTGATGGAGCTGGTGCTAGAGCCCGAGTCCACAAGGTGGAGCCATTTCCTGCCTTGCCCCGTAAACACCCCCTGGGGCAGGACCTCGTGCTGTGCACAAAGCCCTGCAGACACTTGGGGCTCACCTGGGGTTTCAGTTATACTCATTCCAGCAAGCCTTCCAGGTGCAGGAAGCTGCTCACCTGCATCTTGCCCGGCCGCTGCTCCTTCCTCTTCTCCCCAGTGACCGCAATTGCTGCAAAGTGCTGGATCACATGCTTGGTGTTCACTGTCTTCCCAGCCCCGGATTCTCCGCTGTTGATTTAAAAGTAAGTGAGAGGGACTTCCCTGGTGGTCCAGTGGTAAAGAACCCGCCTTGCAATGCAAGGGACGCGGGTTCAATCCCTGGTCAGGGAACTAAGATCCCACATGCCGCGGGGCAACCGAGCCCACACACCATAACTACTGAGCTTGCGCACCTCAATTAGAGCCCACGTGCCACAAACTACAGATCCCACGTGCTCTGGTGCCTGCGTGCCACAACTACAGAGCCCACGCACTCTGGAGCCTGCGTGCCACAACTAGAGAAGAGAAAACCCGCCCGCCACAACTAGAGAGAAGCCTGTACACCACAGCGAAGAGCCCACACGCCCCAACAAAAGATCCCGAGTGCTGCAACTAAGACCCGACACACCCAAAAATAAATAAAATATAATAAAGTAAAATAAAATAAAATAAAGTGAGATACACAGACATAGAGAGCAGACTTGTAATTGCCAAGGGGACCAAGGAAAGGGGGAATGGAGGACAAATGGATTGAGAGTTTGGGATGAGTAGATGCAAACTATTAGATATAGAATGCATAACCAACAAGGTCCTACTGCATTGCACAGGGAACTATATTCAATACCTTGTGATAAAACAAAATGGAAAAGAATATGAAAAGGAATATATATGTATAACTGAATCACTTTGCTGTACAGCAGACATTAATACAACATTGTAAATCAAGTATACTTCAATAAAATAAATTTTTTTAAAAAAGTAAGTGAGCTAAAGGAGAGCAGAAGGAATGGACAGCCCCTTCCAAGTCATCATGGCAACAACACAGGTTACTCACGCGATGAGGACGGACTGGTTGTCTCGATCTAGAAATGCAGAAGGAAGCAGGACAGAATAAATAAACAACATACAGGCAGGATATACAAATCAGGCAACATTGGGGGTAGACAGAGCCCATGAGTTCTAGTTCTGGCTTTGCCATTAACTAGTGGTGTGATGATTTCGGCATGTCGAATCTTCTTGGAGACAATTTGTGCAGATTTCCCAAATGCTGGATGTGTAACGTGGGCAGCATGGGAAGTGAACAGTGAGTCCCACAGTGTGGAAGTTATTCGTGTTCACAGATCTTTACCTCCTCAATAGCGCTTTCTTATCTCCCTTTTCAAAAAAGAGAGCAAGTCTCAGACTTAGAACTTGAAAGAAGCCACAGCTTCTAATTAGAATTTATGGACACTGATTTGTTGTCATTGCCTTTTTCTTTCACCTTTACTTTCTACTTGTGGACAGTGACCGTGGTTTTCCATTTACAAGAGTGTTATAGGTTGAATTGTGTTCCCCCCAACAAACTAATATGTTGAGGCCCTAACTAACCCCCAGTACCTCAAAATGTGACCTTATTTGGAAATAGGGTCATTGCAGATGTAATTAGTGAAGATGAGGTCATACTGGAGTAGGTGGGCCCCTAATCCAATATGACTGGTGTCCTTATAAAAAGAGAAATTTGGAGACAGATGAGAACACAATGTGAAGATGAAAGTGCAGATCAAGGTGATGATTCTATAAGCCAAGGGATGGCAAGGATGGCCAGCAAACCACCGGAAGCTGGGAGAGTGGCCTGGACCACATTCTCCCTCTCGGCCCTCAGAGGGAACCAACCCTGCTGACACCTTGATCTCAGACTTCCAGGCTCCAGAGCTGTGACACAATGCATTTCTGTTGCTTAGGCCACCCAGTGTGTAGTACTTGGTTATGGCAGTCCTAAGAAACTAATACTAATAGTGATATTATTCTTCCTTTTTTAAAAAAATAGTTTTCCTCCAGATCAAAGGGCAGATTTGTTCGGTTCCTATTTTGTTTTTATTTTTGGCCACGCCACGTGGCATGTGGGATCTTAGTTCCCTGACCAGGTATCGAATCCGTGTCCCCTGCAGTGGAAGCACAGAGTCTTAACCATTGGACCACCAGGGAATTCCCTATTCTTCCTTTTTGAAATGGACGGAACTTCAGTCACTATAAGGAAAGATTTTAAATATGCAGAAATGGCCAGGATTGCGAATGTGACATTGGAATGGCTGAAGTTTGGGCAACATTGTCCTGGATGACTTTTAAGCATCTTCAGATCTCAGATGTTTGCTTCTACTTCTTCTCTCTGCACCAAGTCAAATCAGGTGAAAGTGGAACAGACCGAAGTGATGTTAGGCATGACAAGGGTGACAGTATTACCACATCTCTGCTATTTCATCTGCTATTCTGGAAATTTAAGGAGGAGAAAGAGGGAGCCTGAGAAAACAGGTGAAGGGAAGTTGCTGTGCCCATTTCTCCAACTTTGCATTCCTAAGTGGCTACTAATATAGTCTCTCTTCCAAGTGTGCTCCTGTTGGGGGTTTCTTTGGAGTTGGGGGCAGCGCATCTCCTTGTGCTTCACATCCACCCCCAGAGAAGCATGTACTTAGTGTGGCTTCAGTCCCAAGCTCTGGCTTAAGAACCGTGACTGGTAATGGAAGATACTGCGCCCCTGGTTTTCCATCCTGACATCCTCTGAATCTACTGAGGTCACTTTGGTCATTGCACCGTTTGGATGACCAAAGCCTGTGAAGGGCTCGAGTAATTAACTAAGAACCAGTGCAGTTAAAGGACTTGAATACTTCACTAAAACTATTTTTTAAAATATGGATTAAAGAAATTACTCACCAGTCAACATGAACTGATAGGCGTTGTCAGAGATGGAGAAGATGCGGGGCGGGGCCTCCTGGTGCTTTTTGCCTCTGTAGGCCGTCACCACCTCAGGGTTGTACACCGGCAGCCACTGGTAGGGGTTGACGGTGACACAGAAGAGGCCTGAGTAGGTCTGAGAAAATCAGAAAATTCAACCTATGGATCTTGACTTTACTAAGAGAAGGAAATGGAATAAAGAGAGGTTGAAGGGTACTCACGTAGATCATCCAGGCTGCGTAACGCTCTTTGAGGTTGTACAGCACTCCTGGCTCGTGTAGGTGGGTCATCATGGCCATGTCCTCGATCTTGTCAAATTTGGGAGGGTTCATGGGGAAGACTTGGTCACTGTTCGGAGTGAGTGTCTGGATATTGAGAGGAAAATCACATGATGAGTGGGAGAGCCGATGTGGTGACCTACCAGTGGGGTGAAAATGGTGAGATATTGTGGTGAGATTACCCCATTACCGTGGTTAACTTTATGGATCATTTCTGTGCCCAGAGATGATCTGTAAATAACTGTTCTTGATAAATCTAAGACTGGTCAAACTGTATAACCAATTCTGGTCTGATGCCTCCAAGTCAGCATGCCATTCTGTGTGCCAGAAGAGGGTTACAGGTGTGCAAAGTTATAGAGCCCTTCAGCCTCAGGGTGGCCAGGTGGAACTCAGGATGGCCAAGGCCACAGCAGCTTGCCTCTGTTTACCCCATTTGCTATGAGTGCTGCAATGAGATCAAGCTTGGAAGATTGGAAAAAACTCTTCCAGTGTATTCTGTAAATCTCCACCTCAATACCTCTGCTCATGTGGGTCCCTTTGTCTGGAATATATCTACATTGAAATTACATCTAGCAACCTTCAAAGCTCTTCTGAAGTGCCATCGCTTCCATGACCTGTTTCTTCTCTCCCCTGTCTTTTCAAGGCTTCCAGAATTCCTTGCACCGCTGCCCTAATAGTTAAAACATTTGGACTTGAAGCATGGTCCATGCCTGAACAGTATTTTGAGACTATTACCTAATTTTCCCCTCTCTGTTTTCCCTCCCCTTTAAGCATACAACTGGCACTCCATTACTCAGGAAAGGTAGAAAATAGGGCATAAAAGCAAGAGAGCCTGTAAGCCTTTCTAGCGTTTGTTTTCCAAAAGCCCGAATCCTCAGAAGAGCTTTGAGGGTTTTACCAAAAAGATAAAAGGGAGGAGATTTGTTGATATAGACCAAATTTCTTGAGGAAAGGAAGCCCTTCTGCCCCACCGCCCTAAACTAGAGAGAGAGGGACATCCAAAATAGCATAAGGAAGATGGAGAAATCTGTGTGTCCTGAAGGTTCAGAAACTGGGGCGCTCCTTCCACTTCCGGGACTGCAGGGCCTGCGGTCTCCCGGGCTGCCACACGCACCGACTTGCCAACGAGACAAAGGACGGGGTCGCGCTGCCAACGGCGACGCGTAGCGTCATGCGTCATAGGGCGCGCCGCGGCCTGCGCGCTTCATGCCTCCTTGGAGCCGCTGATGGGCCCGCGTGCCGGTGCAGAGCCGGAGGCGGTCCACGGGGGCCCAAAGACAGAGAAGGCGGGGCCGGCTCCGGGACCGAGGCGGCAACACGCCGAGCGAGCGCCTGTGCCGAGGGCAGCGATACTGTGGTTCCAGGGCGCCATTCCGGCCGCCATCGCGTCGGCCAAGAGGAGCGGCGCGGTCGTCGTGGTGTTCGTGGCAGGTGATGATGAACAGGCTACACAGATGGCTGCAAGTTGGGAAGATGAGAAAGTGACAGAAGCATCTTCAAACAGTTTTGTTGCTGTGAAAATCGATACCAAAAGTGAAGCCTGCCTACAGTTTTCACAGATCTATCCTGTAGTGTGTGTTCCATCCAGTTTCTTTATTGGAGACAGTGGAATTCCCTTGGAAGTAATAGCAGGAAGTGTTCCTGCAGATGAACTTGTTACCAGAATCCACAAAGTCCGGCAGATGCACTCGTTAAAAGGTGAAATATCAGTGGCAAATAGTGGCCAGTGAGAAAGTTCAGTCTCTACTCCATCCACCTCATTTGATCAGAACAACACTTCTGAAAACTGTCAGTCCAGAAATGTAGAGCTCTGTGAGACACCACCCACTTCTGATACAAAGTCAGATTCTGCAACAGGAGGAGAAATTTCAGGCCAGGCCACTGTGTCTCCAGAGCCTGGTGGATGTTCAAATCAGAGACCTACAGAGGAGCTCACCGTCAGAGTGGAAAGACTAACCAAAAAACTTGAAGAAAAGAGAGAAGAGAAAAGGAAAGAGGAAGAACAGAGAGAGATTAAGGAGGAAATTGAGAGGAGGAAAACTGGAAAAGAAATGTTGGATTATAAAAGAAAGCAAGAAGAAGAATTAACAAAAGGAATGTTAGAGGAAAGGAACAGAGAAAAGGCAGAAGATAGGGCAGCTCGAGAGCGTATAAAACAGAAGATTGCACTGGACCGTGCAGAGAGAGCTGCTCGTTTTGCAAAGACAAAGGAAGAAGTAGAAGCTGCTAAAGCTGCTGCCCTGCTGGCCAAACAGGCAGAAATGGAAGTCAAGAGAGACTCTTCCACAACAGAAAGAAGCAGTGTTGCGAGAATTCAATTCCGTCTTCCTGATGGTTCTTCCTTCACAAATCAGTTCCCTTCTGATGCTCCTCTAGAAGCAGCAAGGCAGTTTGCTGCACAGACTGTTGGCAACACTTACGGTAATTTTTCATTAGCAACAATGTTTCCCAGGAGGGAATTTACCAAAGAAGATTATAAAAAGAAATTACTGGATTTGGAACTTGCCCCAAGTGCTTCAGTGGTACTGTTGCCAGCAGGAAGACCAACTGCATCCATGGTACATTCTTCCAGTGGCGACTTTTGGACATTCTTGGGGACAGTACTTTACCCATTCCTTGCCATCTGGAGATTGTTTAGCAACTTCTTATTTAGTAATCCTCCTCCTGCACAGACCTCGGTGAGAGCAGCATCATTGGAATCCTCAAACCTTGCATCCTCTAGCAACTCAGAAAAAAGGGAACCAGTCAGAAAAAGAGTGCTGGAGAAACGGGGGGAAGACTTTAAAAAGGAGGGCAAGATATACAGATTGAGGACTCAAGACGATGGTGAAGATGAAAACAACACTTGGAATGGAAATTCTACTCAACAGATGCAGTGTGACAAGGACAATATGTGCAGTAATCATTGTTTCTCTTATGATTTAATTCAACTAAAATTCTACTGGAGAAGTGGGACTGCTTTATGTTTTCCAACTCATCTACAAAGTGTCTCTTTATTCCTGCTTAGTGGGTTAAAGTTGTTTAACCTCAGATAAGTCAAGAGATAAAATAACTGGCTGCTAGGTCCTTGTATATGGTAACCAACTGCTAGAAGCCTAAAATAGCAAAAGGTCTGCGACAGCCTCCCTTTATCAGCTTTCTTGTTTAGTATTTCATATGCCCATTAGCCCTGTGCTCTCAGATGATATGTTTTGTTTAGGGCTGTTTTGCTCCAGAACTCCTCAGCCCACACAAAGTAACTGGTGTGTCACTGAATAATTTGATCTTGAGTCAGAGCGTTTTAACTAGCCAATCAGATGATAATTTGGGTTTAACTTTTCTCTTCTTGCTCATCAACTGCAAGCAAAATCTTGTAGTTTTTAATCTTACTTAAACACTGGATAAAAAAAATCTTTTCCAAAAAAAAAAAAAAAGAAACTGGGGCTTGTTTCTTAGCAATCCTTCAGGGGGGCAGTGACACCCCATGCGGTATTACTGAAAATGTGGCATGGCTCTGGGGAGGGGACCCCAATAGTAACTCCAGAAAATTTATTTCCGGCCCTGTGAAAAGAGGCTGACACCAGAGGTTAAGTTTAATAATAACAATCATCATCATCATCATCGTCATCATCATCTGTCTTGTATGCTTGAATTTGTGAACTGCGATTCATACCTACCACGTACTCTTTTTTTAAAAAATTATTTTATTTATTTATTTTTGGCTGCGTTGGGTCTTCCTTACTGCACACGGGCTTTTCTCTAGTTGTGGCGAGTGGGGGCTACTCTTCGTTGCGGTGCACGGTCTTCTCATTGTCATGGCTTCTCTTGTTGCAGAGCACAGGCTCTAGGCACACGGGCTTCAGTAGTTGTGGCACACGGGCTTAGTAGTTGTGGCTCGCGGGCTCTAGAGTGCAGGCTCAGTAGTTGTGGCACACGGGCTTATTTGCTCCGCGGCATGTGGGATCTTCTGGGACCGGGGATTGACCCCGTGTCCCCTGCATCGGCAGGCGGATTCTTAACCTCTGTGCCACCAGGGAAGTCCCCATACCCACCATGTACTCTTGATTCCTACACTAGATGATAAACTTTGGGGAAGCGGGACTGAGATTTGCTCATATTTGCAGAGTGATAGACACTGTGACCTAGACATGGTGCGTGTCCAGTAAGGATTGAATTGAATGGTGCTCTGTAATTCTCTGCATTAAATTAGGCATTGCCTCTGGAGCTCCCTCTGTAAGTCACTCTGCAGCCTAGAGAGTTCTATTTGGTATATTCGCCCATCCAGCAGCAATCTGTATCAATCTCTCCCTTAAACAGTCCAAACTCTTCCACCACCACCTTCCCCTTTCTCCAAAGCAAACATCACAAAAACTCTCAAAGCCCAAGTCCTCGAAGGAAAGAGCCAGAGGAAAGGTATGTGCCATGGCAGTTTTTACCTGCCACTTCACTCAGAGTAGATCAATGTGAGTCTTGTTCTATCTTCAGATTCCTATGGGCCAGCATGCAATTTCTACTATTCTACTCCAAAGGCAAAGGGGGATGCCCATGTTAGCAAGGACATCTGAGATCAACACTTACCCGGTTGTCGAGGGTCTCGACTGTGACTTTGTCATTTTCCTTGCTCTGGATCATACCTTTCACGTAAAATTCCTTATCATCCACTGCAAAGCAAGCTTTCTTAGAATCAAATGGGCGATTTGGAGCCTCGATTCTCTCCTTCTCTGATTTCCACAGGTAGGGAGCTGCTTCTCCAAAAATGGCCATCTCTGCATCAGAGCTCATGACTGCAGGGGCTGGGAAGACCAGGGCTGCTGAATCTGGAGCTTTGGGGAGCTCCATCCTGTTATTTCCATTCAGACAGGGGGCCAGATTCAAAAGTTCCTGGGATTAACCTACGTTCTGAGGAATCCAGGACCTGGTATAGGGGCCTAGAGTGGGCAAGTGGGGGTGAGCTAAAGGAGATATTTTACTCCAAGAAAAAAGTTTGAGGGGACATCTCTTAGTCCAGCTCCAGGTGTGGAAGTCTAAACCAATTAGAGGAAGCCAAGCTGAGCCTAATAAAGGAGGCCTCAGAAAATACTTCCTTAATTACACATCACATTTGAGCCTCATGATCTCGGTGTCATTCCCAAATCTTAAGGGTGTCTGAAAAGAATTACTGGAATGTTGATAATTCCTAGTAGAAAGTTCAGATAGCCCAGTGAAAAGTAATGACTTGAACATAAAGTACTGCCACACTTGTTTAGCCAATTACAGGCAACAAGGTGATAGGAGACATTATGGCCTAGTGCAATGGTTCCAAACTTTAATATGCACCAGAATTACCTGGAGAGCTTGTTAAAACACAGATTTCTGGGCCTCACCCCCAGAGCTTCTGATTCAGTAGGTATGGGATGGGGCCTGAGAATATGCATTTCTAGCAAGTTCTTAGGCAATGCTGGTGGTGCATTCATCAGCTGATGGTGAATTCATCATTGTGGTCCAGGGACCACACTCTGAGAACTGCTGGTGTAGGGCCTTCTGACTCCAAGAGTGGTCCTTGAACATGTTGCATCAGCATCACCGAGGAGTTGTTAGACATTCAGAATCTCAGAACCACCCCGCATTACAAAACCAGAATCTGCACTTTAACAAGATCTCCAGGTGATTTCTAGGCATAGTAGAGTTGAGAAGTACTGGGCTTAAGGCAGGGGTCTCCAAACTTTAGTTATGTGTAGCAGTGTCGGGGTGTGACAAACAGTGTTTAATTAAATACCTGCTTTAGAACTCACTGCTTAGCGTGTGTGTGTGTGAGCATGTACGTATGGTGTGTTTATGTATCTTTCTGCCTCTCTCTCTCTGTCCACCCTCCCGCTCATCCCCCCCGTCACTTCTTTCCAAACCATCCCCTTTCACAGACCTTCTCTTTATGTGTTTTCCTTGCTTAGAAGCTAGAAAAATTTGGCTTAAAGTCCCGGCACTGAACTTGGTCAAACCACTTAACTTCTTTGGGCCACTAATTTCACTTAAAATGAAGAAGCAAGCCTAGCTCATTTCTAAGGCCCCTGCAGGTTGTGTGACTTTTCTGGTTCCTTTTCCTCATCTGCATTTGCTTTTCCTGTTCCCTCTGGACCTCTTCCCGTATCCTTCCTGACCCTCTACTTCTTTTCCCCACAACTCTTCCCCTTCTCCCTTTCTTTCTCTGCTTTTTCCTTTCCATACATTCTTCTGTAAGTGACCATAAAATGGAGTTCAATTACACACATGTATCCCCATATCTCTCTTAAGAAATAGGTCATATGTTTTGAATAAAGCCTTTTATGTTTCCTATTAAAAGTGGGAAAATTGAACATTTTATGGTTGTCCCTTGGAACTTCCCCCGCCCTCAATCTTACACTTTATGAAATTACTCTTCATTGGTAACTGACTGTTGTTTCAATATCCCTCCTTGAGACTCTGGGGGGATCTAGTCCTACAGAAAGAGGAGCAACTGCTTCCCTCTGGATCTTATTCAGGATAAGTTGCATTTCGATTTTACTTTGGCCAGCGGCTCTGCTGAACCATCTGTGTGCTCGTGGTTAAGTTTTCATAGTTAAGAGATTGGAACTCAATATAGCACCGCAAAGAGGACCTCTGGCTTGCAGGCTTCATGCGGTTTAAATTTTCTCAGTTACTGCCTGGTGGAGAGGAAGAATTCATCCATATTGTTTCCTCATCTGTGAAGATAGTCCCTACTTTTGTGGCTTAAGTGAGTTTTACGACAGCAGCAGTTCTCAAGCTTTGTTTTCTCAGAACCCCTTCACACTCTTAAAAACCATTGAGAACCCAGTGAGTTTGGTTTATGCAGGTCATATCTACCAATATTTATGGTATTAGAAGTCAAAATTGAGAAAATCTAATTCATTTAAAGTTCCTATCAAATTCATTGCATGTTAACATTAATGACATATTTTTATGAAAATGACTATATTTTCCAAAACAAAAAAATTAGTGGCAAGAGTACCATTGTTTTTCATTTTTGCAACTCACTTTAATGTCTGCTGAGTAGAAGATGGATGGGTTTTCATGCTTGCTTCTGTATTCTGTCTGTTGCTGTATGGTTTTTTGTTTTTTTGTTTTTTGTTTTTTGGTTAAAGTAGATATAGAAAATCTTTCACAGATATATAATTTGGAAAAGGAAAGAGTATTTTAATTGCCCTTTCACATAATTGTGGAAATTCTTTTTAGATACTATACCAAAACTTGACACGTGGTAGTTTCTGTGGTAGTTCCTTAAAGGCTAGTTGCAATGTGGAATCTGAAACCATATCAACAAACATTATGATCTGTTGGTCTGTGTTGAACTTTGAATGAAACTTTTACCCATGTGTAAACATCATACATTGATCATTTGGAAAATATTGTTCACTGAATTATACAGAACTTCCAAATATTGGCACGTTTCATTATACAGTATAAAAAATCACAATCATTAATATCAGTACTGATCTCATTAGAAAATTCAAATATTAGGACGTTGTCAAGCTAATGATAGTAGACACAAGTCTTACAAAATTTTAAGTTTGGCTTGAAAACTCAACTATATCATTAGTAAAAAATACTGTCAGTAGTTTTCCTTGAAAGGATAAACACACTTCACTGCTTTTTGAGAAACTGTGTGCCAGATATACAAGTCTGAGAAACAATAGTTTGTCCGCTAGTCATTCTTTCAAGTAAAAATGGTGCTTCATGAATCAAGTGGCCGGTTCATCTTGCAACTCAGACAACTGCACATGTGTTTTTCCTTGAGACAAATGTCAAAGTCCAGTGTGCAAAAGGAGTGCTTTTCATGAACTTCCTGTTTGATCATGTAGAATATTATAAAGATGTGGATACATTTGAGATGTAGTCAAATTAATACTTTCCATTGCTGCAAATTTTAGGTCATTTTTCAATGAAGCTGGCTTTTTAAAAAAATTATTTATTTATTTATATTTATTTTTGGCTGCGTTGGGTCTTTGTTGCTGCGTGCAGGCTTTCTCTAGTTGCGGCGAGTGCTACACTTCGTTGCGGAGCGCGGGCTTCTAATTGTGGTGGCTTCTCTTGTTGCGGAGCATGGGCTCTAGGCATGCGGGCTTTGATAGTTGTGGCACACGGGCTCAGTGGTTGTGGCTCACGGGCTTAGTTGCTCCGCAGCATGTGGGATCTTCCCAGACCAGGGCTCGAACCCGTCTCCCCTGCATTGGCAGGCAGATTCTTAGCCACTGTGCCACCAGGGAAGTCCTGAAGCTGGCTTTTTAAATTAAAAAAAATTCTTTTTCACTGTCAGTGTATGGCTGTGAAGAATATTATGACTATTAGTACAGCTTGGTGCCAAGTCTTGATTTGTAATAAAGTGTCAGATCGTCTATCCATCCTTGCTTTTGCATCATTAAGTCAACACAGTGAAGAAAGCACATGGCATCTGGGTATTATGAAAATTGTTTTGACCTCATGTACCTCTTGAAAAGTTCTTAGGAATCTCCAAGGATCCATGGGCCACAGTTTGAGAATGGTTGCACTATAGTGTGAGGGAATCTCATCAGGCTGCAAGTGTATGATCTGATGTCATTTAACTTGACTTAGTATTCAGCCTGCTACCCGAAGTGTCGAAAGTTGATCCACATCAAAATCATCTGCAACAGAATCTCTGTGGTTGGGACTGAGGAAACTGAATTGTTCTCAAGGGCCTCAAACACAGTGATGTTTGGGAGCATTATTTTGCTTTTATAAAGCCACTCTTTCCAAAACCATGGCATAGTCCCAATGGTCCAATACAAAATGATTTTAGGCAACTATTTCTTAATTTTAATAGTTATATTAAAGTCTATTACCTTATTTTAGCAAAATGTAAGATGCCATCGATTGTAAGATAACCTATTTTGTGTCCCACTAATAAAGGAAAACACCCTGCTAATTACAGTACTCCTTTCATTGATTATAAGATGCATCCCAAGTTTAGAGATAATATTTTGTGAAAATGTGAAGAAAGTTAGAATAAAATAGAATAATATGTGCTAACGACTTAGAGACAGTGAAATATCTGTTTATAGTAGTGATATAAAGCAGTGTTTCTCAAACTTTGGTGGGCATAGGAATCCAACTGGGAATCTTGTTGAAATAGATATTCTGATTCAGCAGATCTGGAGTAGAGTTTGAGATTCTGAATATCTAAATGTCTCAGCTGATGCTGAGATAGACGGTCCAGACTTTCATAGCAAGCATATAGGCTAACTTTGAAAAACACATCTAAGAAGAAAAAGGAATCAAGGTAAATCAAAATATTAAGTGAATTAGCAGTACTGGTCTTAAATGGGTATTGCAAAATTTGTGATAGTAGTATAAGATTGAAGTCTGAAGTTGGGGAAAGACTACAATGACTCATGGCCAAACTATACCTTTAGGTCTCTTAGAAAAACAAGACTTTCCATCTGGGATTCAAGTCACTGCGTGTGTTGAGGGGAAGATTTTTCTTCTTCCACCCACAGCTCTAACCATGACTCAGAATCCAGTATCTCCTACTTTTACTGCCTAGATGATGCATGAGTTGTCTCAGCGATATTCTTGCAAATGTGTTGTCCAGCCTACTCAAATGCCTTCAAGATGACTTTTTTCCCTTTTGAAAATTTTGGAAAATCATTTGGGGTAGTTTCTGCAGGCCAAAGATACTTCTTGCTTTAAACTGAAATCTGGCTCTCTGTGACTTCAGGATGTTTGATCCTCCTTTCGGCTCTTGGTAACAACAGAAAGAGTTCAAACCTTCTCCCCACAAGACAACTCTTCACCCATTTGATGGCTGCTCTGGGTTCTCCTTAGCTTTTTTTTTTTTTTTTTTAATGTGGACCATTTTTCAAGTCTTTATTGAATTTGTTACAGTATTGCTTCTGTTTTATGTTTTGGTTTTTTGGCTGCAAGGCATGTAGGATCTTAGCTCCCTGACCAGGGATTGAGCCTGGAAGGCGAAGTCTTAACCACTGGACCTCCAGGGAAGTCCCTCCTTAGCTTTTTCTTTTCCAGGCTAAGTAGCCCCAGTGCTGTCTTCATCTGTTTCTTCCGTGATGTGCTTCTGCATCTCCTTTACCATCACAGTGAGCTCACTCCTGTTAATCTCTTAAGTGTGACATCCAGACCACATGTTGTCCTCCATCAGCATGTGCCCTCACCTCTCCTGACCTAGGTGTCATGCCCGAGGTGGTGACTGCCCTCTGGCAGCCTCCTCACACCGATGGCTCACCACTCACTGTCAAGCGAAGCCCCTCAACGCACGCTGTGTGCGTCCGGTTGCTAAGTCAGATCTTGTCCCCATATTTATACAACTGTACTCTGGGACCCAGGGCTAAAACCATGTATTCTTGGCTGATAAAACTTTCCCTTGTTAGGTCTCATCCAACTCTCTTGGCATGACTGATGGTGTCCCTGGAAACTCTACCCCCAGAAAGTCCCCTAATTATCTGCTTCTTGGTTTTGAGAGCTTGACCTGCTTCCAGCCCTACACAGCTGTGTCCCTCCAACCATCCCCTCTGTTCCTGTCTTTAGGGGTCTTCCAATGGGGATGGCCATCCCAGTCTCCCTGACCTCCAGCACCACCTTCTGAGTGCTCCCCAACCCCGCTTACTGCTGTCAGTGCGCTATGACATTGCTCTCAACTTTCAGCCCTCTCCTGGGAATTTCTCAGCTACTGCATCTTGTCAGCAATGGTGTGGTCATGACCTAATTATACTTTGGTTTCCTTGGTCCTAGTTCATCTAGAATTACTTCCAATAAACACAAATTTTGAGGTGGGGGAGTAATTTTTTTTTATTACTACAGTGGACATAGGTTTGAATCCATTTCTCCTTATTCTCTCAGTATCATTTGTGAGTAAAGACACAGCTGAGGGAATTCACGGGTGCGGCCTCTGCTCAAAAAACAGCAAAGTTAGACTTGTGTGAAGACTGAATCTTGAGCCTACGAACATCATGTTTGGGGCCAACCTAAGTATATTGACCTGGAGCTTGTGTGTCAAAGTTCTGCAGTGTGTTTTATTCCCGTTAGTGTGATGAGCAAATTTGGGCAGACCTGCTTCCTTAGCTGCATATTTTGTAATCTGCCTTTAGAAATACTTAAGTAATGGATTTTAATTTCATCAGTTTCAGATTCCTATGAGTGTGGCAAGAATGAGAATGTGTAAAACACTGTTTGCAAATTTCAATTATTGTATTCCCAATCAAGATGAAAGTGACTCTTACCTTCTTGGTTTCCAAAGCAATGGTTAGTGTCCTTCAGGAATGAAGTGGCTTCTGAGAGAGTGATTCCGGAAATCAAAACTAAGCAAAACAAAGAACAAATGAACTATGAAGAGTTTAAATAAATCTAGAAATTGAACTTTTCTAAGTTTAGCTACATTTAAATAGTACACAGTGGATGGTGTGGGATGGAAATACATTTTCCATTTTTCCCTTCGGTTAAGTCATCATTCTTTAAATAATTGGGTAATTACAGCACTGATTAACATTTTTTTTGAGTATCTTCTGTGTGTGCAAAGTACCATGTCAGCTCCTTAAGGGGGTATAAAAAAGGATAAAGACAGTCTCTACCCTAAAGGAATGCAAAATTTAGGAACAGTTAAGAGAAATGCTCAAATAAATCTTTGAACAAGGAAGAATAATACAAATTCTGTAAGCGGCTAAATGAAGTGTTATGGGGACTTAGAGAGATGATGCTTCCGGCTGAGGGTAGCGGGCCGTGAAGGGTCAAAAAAGAAAGGAAGGAGGGAGGGGAATGATCCGGATTGTAACTTGGATGCTTTTAGACCAGAAGTTGAATTCTTTGGCAATGAGAGAAAAGTTGTGAATTATGGGCAAGACTTCTTTAAGAGGTCTAGGAAGGGCACTCTCTTAAATATCCTATATTCTCTTGGAGAAGATGAAGGTAGGGTAGCTGATAACTTATTTGGGACTAAGGAATCTCAGTCCAGAAGTTTATAACCTACATGAAGATCTCAGGATACCGTAAGAGTCTGAATAATTTTCAATATCAAATTTAACTTAAACTTCCCATTTACCACACAGTACTTTTATGGAACCTGGGGAACATGTCGTGAAATACCATTTAGGCAGGAAGAGACATTTCAACACTTGCTTTCCTACTTTGGTCGTGTACTCTTGGTCTCTTCCTTTTATGAGTCTCTAATAATCTCCAGCTATATCCTAAATTTCTCACAACTTTCTCAGGAAAAGATTAAATGATTAAGTGTCATATTCTGAATCCTTGGTTCAAACGAAATCACACTTGGAGGCAGAACCTCGGTTTTCTAATGCCAGCTCTGTAAAGTAGCTATTGTAATTTCCTTTAGCTTTGGTTTCCTTCTGTAAATGAGACAGATGGACCAGAAAATCCCCAAGGTTTCTCTTAACCCTGTGAATGTATGACAGAAGGTATTCTCGTGAAGATGGTGGCCAGAAATCGAAGCATCGCAAGCTCCTAGAGCTACAGAATCCCTCTGAGGGATGCTCCTGCAGTGTCAGACATGACCCAGCCCAAAGTCCACAAGGCATGCCATGAATGAGCAGTCTGGACACTGGTCATTAATAAGCAAACTAGGATGCATTCTGAGATGGATCAAATGCATGGGAGAATTTCTTCCCGCAATCATCTCCCAGAAATCCTGACATAAGAAAAAAATTTACATAACCAACCACAAAAATTTCAAATAATACTTCAAGGCAATCACAGAAGAGATATCACAAATTAGCACGTTTATTTGCTAACTGCAATTATAATACTGACCTAAACAATTAGAGGGGTAAGCACATATTATATTCAGCTTTATATCCTGCAGGTTAGTTTTTTTTTTTTTTTTTGGTGTCATAATTGCTTATATTCTTGTCTTTTTACTCTTTGTAGAAGCTTCTTGAAAGGCCTCGCCATCTTGTCTCCCATATTGCCCTTAACACAGTTCCTTACGCTTAGTAGGCCCTCAGCAAAGGCTGCTGTGTTGCCTTCTCTCCTCTCCAGGTAACCTGATCAGGTATAATCACAGCTACATGGAGCAAAAAAGCGGGCACTTGTGAGCACTTACCTTGCGGTGCTGTGGTCGAAGCAGTTTCGAAAGTGTGGCCCCCCAGCTCCCTTTATACTCCCAAATGCGCAAGCCCAGCACTCTAACGTGGCTGTATTGGGGGATCACCATTTACTCCTTAGATGTAAATGCATCGTAGCCCTGATCTTTCACTCTTGTTAAGTTACTTGGATAAATGACCAGCGGAGGCTGTATAATGCCAAGTCAGCTGCGTAGGGATTTTGACGTTGGACACAGATCTTTGAGACTTAGAGAGTCCTAGAGGCCGAGCAGAACTGGGGCAGAGTGTGCTAAGAAGGTCAGTGAAGGGCAGAGCCACAGGGTGAATTGTCAAGCGATGGATGATCAATAGCATGGATACTAAGTACGTCTCCTTTACCCAGCATCGTAAACATGAGGTGGTGTGCGCCTCTTCTCAGAAATCTCCGGAAAACATAAGATTGGCCATTTAACACATCCATTCTTTTTTTTTGGGAAACAGACGAGCAAGCTAAAGGAAAAAACAAACAAAAAAAAGGAGTCATAAGTTCCATGGGAAGTTCTAGAAGTTCTAATGGAAATACATGGTCTTTGTGACAACTCTTATGGTTGCTCGGGGTTGTTTTTTGGCTGAAACATAAGTAATGTTTGACTATGTAGGAATTACCATACATTTTAGAAGTTAGAGCCATTTACAGCAATACAGCCTGACTTGTTTATGTTGTATATGATCAATGTGTACTGAATTATACTCAATATTTTGTAATAACCTATAATGGAATATAATCTGAAAACAATATAACTGAGTCACTTTTCCGTACACCTGAAGCTAACACAATATTGTAAATCAACTATACTTCAATTAAAAAGAAAAAAAGATTCTCTAGTCTTCCAGTGGGTAGTCTCATATAGGTGAGGCATTTCCAAGGACAGTTTGCATTAGTCAAAATGAAATTGTGGACAAAGGAGAAACAGATAGGAATAGGACTTCCACGTAGCATTTTCCAAAGTAGATTTGACAGAATGCTGATTCTGAGAGAAACTGTGAAATAAAAGGTCCCGTGGCTAAATGAGTTCAGGAAATGTGGCCAACTCTATTCCCTGTTGTTGGAGATTCACCATAAATAATAGCATGTTAAGGGGCCTGAGAAGCCTTTCAGTAAAAAAATATGAAGAACTTTTTTGTACCTGGTGATCTGATGTTGGAACACCATCTTACTCCCTGCTTGAGAAAACAAGAGGAGAAGGCTGAAGGCTGCAATCCACAGAGAACTCGTCTCATTCTTAGTACCATTTGGCCCAGGAGAAAGCAACAGAGAGTGATCAGGCATAAACACAGCTGCTTTTATCCAAGGGACAGTCTTTTGTATGTAACAGATGCTCAGTAGATTTTGTTCCTGTGTATAAATGAATAAGGACGATTCATGGGGAATCTGTGTTGAAAGAGGGCTGAAGTGATAAGGCAGAAAAGAATGGAATCAGACTCAGTCTCACTTAATAGTAATAGTTTATATTTATTAAGAACTCACTACGTGCCAGGCTTTATCCATATTGGCTCACTTAAGCATCATAATAGTTTTGTGGGGTAGATGCTAACATCATTCCCATTTTATGGCTGAAGAAATTTGGGCCACTGAGAGTTTAAATAAACTGCCTAAGGCCACACAACTAGTAAGTGGCAGAAATGGGATTCAAATCCTCTCTGGCTCTAGAGCCAATGCCTATAAACTTTCACTTTTGCAAGCCCATCACTTTTGAGTGCTGGCAATGAGGAAAGGAGATATGAAATAGGGACATTGCTCCAAAGGAGGTGATAATGGACATGGGAAGAGAGTACATAGACACGAAAAGAGAAATTACTTTTCCAAGGTTAAGTGCCAAGATGAGTGAGAGGCACAGTGGACTAGATGTATGGACAAGGTATTTATAACCCGTAAGGTATGTTGTGTATGTAAAATATTCTCGAATTGTTATTAATGATAATGATACTGCTTTGGAGGAGATATCTGAAGGGGATGGTGACTGTGGAGATAATAATAATAATAAAAAAAAATAATAATGCTTTTTGTAGTTCTTTCCAGTTTACATAGCACTTTTGTATATTTTATTATGTTTATTTTTCTCTGCTAGCCTTAGGGGGTTATACTGTTTATATTCTTATTATTCCCATTGTCCATATGGGGAACTGAGGCCTAAGGGAGTTAAGTGATTGACCAAAAGGCCCCACAGCTAGTAGGCAAAGGAGCCAGAATTGGAATCCCAGGTTGCTGATTCCAAAGCCTCGCCTTTTCCTCTATCCTCTACTCTCTCTTAAAGGAGGCAGATTTTAAGAGTACAGGGAGGAGGTTCCAGGATTAGGGAACGTAGGGATTGTGGTTAGAAACAAGACTTCCCAGGGTGTGTTTCAGGAAGGTGGAATGGGCAAGCCTGGATGGAAGGGTTGGGGGTAACACGGAGGTGAGGCTGGAGAAGTAGGCTGGGCTTGTCTGTGATGGGCTCCCAATGCCCATGGAAGGAGTCAGGACATTATTCTGAGATCATTGGGGAACCTTTCAAGGTTTTAAGCAGAAAAATGAACGTGTGTGTGTGTGTGTGTGTGTGTGTAGACACACACATATATCTGAAGATTAGTATAGAACTGATGGTAGGATATAATGGAGAGGGAGAACCTGAGGTCCTAGAACCACTTAGCAACTATTTAGAAAATCTTGGTGTACAACTTGCCAAGATGATTATACAGGCTCTGATATGATTTATGGGAGTAGGTGGGCAGTTAGAATTAACCCCTGGATGGCCCTATAAATTCAGATGTGTGTTAAAATTCTCCATAGCACCAGAGGGCTGGCTTTCCCAGTGATTGTCCCCTGGTATCTCCGGGTCCATCCCGTAGGTTCAAGAAGAGTATTGTGTGGGCTTGAAGTTGTCTGCCTCACTGTCCCGTTTAGGCCTGGCAAAAAGAGAACCCCAGGAGGTGAAAGGAATATGTTTAGCTCATTTAAGACCTCTCTGAGCTCTAGACTTATTATTATTATTTTTAACATTTATTTATTTATTTAGGCTGCTCCAGGTCTTAGTTGCGGCATGTGAGATCCTCTTTGTGGCATGCGGGATCTTTAGTTGTGGCATGCACGTGGGATCTAGCTCCCCGACCAGGGATCGAACCTGGGCCCCCTGCATTGGGAGTGTGGAGTCTTACCCACTGGACCACTGGGAAGTCCTCTAGACTTACTTTTCGAGGCCCTATCCCACATTAATATATTACAATCCTCTCAACATAATATTAAACATGCAAGTGATATCTATTTGCATTGAATATAAAAATAATCATGGTGTAAAATGAAGAGGGCCTTGATTAAGCAGTACAGAAATGAGATGTAAAAGGAAAGAGAAAACCCAAGGGATACCCTGAAGGCAGGATCCACAAGACTTTGATGATGCCGAGTTTGAGGAGGAAAAAGGAAACAGAGGATCCTACCTTTCATCCAGCCCTCATTGCAGCCTAGAAATCTAGGAGCATGATACCTGCCCAGGAGAAATAGTGAAGGGGGGGAAATAGGAATTTCGATTTTGGACAGATTGAGATTGAGATGATGGTGATATCCAGCTAAGTAGGTAGAGATAAGGATTCAAAGTTTACATACAGGAGACATTAAGACTGAAGATGTAGGTCTGTGAGTATGAGGGTGTCACCTGTATGCAGTTGATAGTTGAACTTATTAAGGAAGCTGGGTTCTCAGAGAAAGGCTGCATGTTGAGGAGGTGAGAGGTGGAAATGAAGACAAAAAGAGTGGAAAAAAAAGGTTATTCTTCAGGTAAACAAATACCTGAGTGAGATCTTGCTGGAGTCAAAAGAGCCACGTGGATCCATATTTTACTTCTGTCATTTACTGCCATAAATGGCAAGTCCCATCACCTCTCTTCGCAGCTGTGATGTTTTCTCCTTCCGCTGCAAAATCAGAAACATAATTCTGTTTCTGCCCAAGTCATGAGGATAGTGTGGGGATCAAATGAGATACTGTCAAGACGTGGCTGTCTCCGCAGGCAGTCTCTTTCCAGCCAGTGGCAAACAGTATGCTTCAATCTGTATCAACCTTGACACAGACCTTGGCAAATAATCCACTAGCACAAAAAACATAAGTGAGCAATGCAGGCTTTACTGAAGATTTTGTAGAGCAGACTAGAAGAGGATTATATTACATCCCCTAAAGTATTCAGTTTCCATCAGCAATGACTTCCACGAAGTCCATTTTCCGTCACACTGATGCAGGTGGTTGATTTCCTTTCTTCCCCTGAGGTGTCTGCCCGACCCCTGCGGGTACTCAGTTGTTCCTCTGTTACACGGGGCCCTTTAGCTCTGCCATTGACCTGCATGCCTACTCATCTGGTTACTCAACAAAATAAAAGTCCTCAAGTAAAGAACACCACTTTTATCCTTAGCAAGTTTGGTGATCACCTATTTTTACTCACATATTCCCCTTGGGAGCTTCATCTTTATCCCACCACTATGCCCTGTAGCCCCCAGCTCACACCCCACACCATCATTCCATCTCTCCCGACACTGAGAGGAATTCTGTCTATGAGGGTTTTCTCCAGTCTTGTTACAAAATCATTTTGTCAACTCTAAAGTGATGGGAACTTCATTATTAGTGTCAGAAGAAGTCAAGGGAGGTGGTATTTTCGAGAGGGTGGTATTTTCAAGAGAGAGGATATAGTAAAAAGCTCTACAGGGAAGATGGAGAAAAGGAGGACCATGAAAAGGGCATTGGGTCAGTCAGAGAGGTGATCCTGACATTAATGTCAGCAGGATGGTGGGGGTGGAAGCTTTGAAGGCAAGGATTAAGGAGTGAGCAGGTGTTAAGGAGGAGGAAAAAGTTTTCCTGATTTCCCCGGGAGCAAATCTCTCCACCAATCACTATATAAGGCGCATTCAGAGGAAATGCAGATTTGGATGGAGAAAGCAGCAGCAGGGCCAAATAGAGAGGCCCAGGAAACAAGTGTAATCAAGTTCATTCCGCAGAGGGCTACTTGAGAAGAAAGGGCAGTTAATTGTGCTGATAGGAGGATCATCCCTTACCCGTTACAACTATCTAAGAGCTATGTAACAGATGAAATTTCCAAAAGCAGCAAGAAGTTCCCCAGCCAGAAACAGAAATTTCTGGGCAAAAGTCACAGGACAGGTATATTAGTGAATGATACAAATTTATATTGAATCGCCTAATTAAAAATATTGAGTGAGAATATTAGATCCAGAACTAGAGGGGAACCTTGAATATTACTTAATCTAACCCTGATGTTACAGAATCAGAAACTGAGGTTCTGGACAGGTTACCTAATTAATGCTAATTAATTAGACAGACCCCCTTCCCATTCTACTCTCAGATCCAAGAGCGCTAGTTCAGAACTCTTTCAAGTGCAATACATAAACTTCCATACTGCTGGCATTTCTACACTACAATTTTGCAAAGCAAAAAGTTGATGGGGGATTATCCAGAGAAATATTTAAACTGATTTTCCTTCAGTCAGTGAGGACATAGATTTATCAGTTTTACAGGTTGGAAAACTGAGGCTTGGCAAGATTAAGTGACTAGTCATACAGCTAGTAAGTGGCAGAATGGGAGCTAGAACATGTCTGGTTTGAATCCAAGTCCAGTTTGTGTTTTCACTACAAGACAGCTGTTTCTGGCTTTGCAAGATCCTGTTAAGACACTAACGCTCTCAGAATTATACATGCTTCTCAGAATTACACGCAAACGAGGCATCCTTCTCTGAAAATATCATGGAGAGAGTGTGTGCATGGCCTGGGAACATTGTGTTCAGAGAAGAAATTCTACCAGTTAGGTCTGTCCAGTAAACTGGAGACTTTCTTATCTGGCCTCATAATCTTGACTGATGCCTGTGAGACTTAGGGTCCATGTCATTTGCCCTTTTTTGTCTAGTAGTTGTATTTTTTTTGTTGGTTTCTTCAGTGCTTAAAGCCTCATTAGAACTAAGAAACGCGTGATCAATTACTTTTAATTTCAACTGTTGGGGTATGAAACAACATAGCCTTAAAAAAAAAAGAAAGATTTTATGCCCTTGGCTAGGCATAGCCCAAATGCATATTTACATTGGTAAGAGCTGCATGATAATGTAGTGACTAAGAGTGGACTTTGAGAGTCAGAATACTGAGGTTCAAATCCTGACTTCACTATTTAAACTATTTGAATTTGTGCAACTTATTCTACTTTTCTGAGCCTCAGTTTCTTCATCTGTAAAATGGGGATAATAACAATACCTAACTCATGGGGTTCTTGTGACAACTGAGTTAATAAATGCATGATAGGCTACTTTTTGAAAGTGACATGGAGTGGGTGAGGCCATGTCAACAGCAGAGCCTGAGACTTAGAAGCCAGGAACTTTCTCTAGAGAATGTACCAACCATTGCCTGTGCCAGAGGGCTCTGGAAGCCAGGACAGCATCTTCTATGTTGTTCTTTCATCTCTTTTTTGTTGCTGTTTGGTAAGGCCCATCAGCTGACCACAGCCTCACTACTGGCCATCCAGCCCTCCCATTCTACCCACTACATATAGCCAATTTCCTCTCCAGATGGCCCAGAACACTCTTAAGTCACCGCCACCCCCCACCCCCCACCCCCTCATTCCACACACTCACAACAATAAAACAAGACGAGGAAGATGGAGCCTAGATACCTCAAAGCAGGGTGACCAACCTTCCTAATTTGCTTGGAATTGAAGAGATTCCTGAGACTTCAGTTTTAAAATCAGGACAATCCTGGGCAAACCCAGATAAATTTATCACCCTACCCAAAAAGTGGTTGGGGGTATGATGGCAAAATCCTCAAACTTGACCAAGATGGGGCTAGATGGAACCAGCTTGAGATCTCTCACAAAACCAGGATGGTGATGAAATTCACATGTGGAATTGCTAATTTTGAAGCTGTAATGCACAGAGCCGGTAACAGGGAGCATGCACGTATTCAATTGTTTATTCATCAAACATTCATTGAGGGCTTACTACATGCTGGGAAGATTTTAAGCACTAGGGAACAGAACAGGCAAAGTCTCTGCCCTCATGGAAACTCTATTCTAGTGTGTGTGTATGTGGGGACAGACAACAAACAAACAGATATCAAATGTCAATTAGTGATAAATTCTCTGAAGGAAAGGAAAATTAGGATAAGGAAACAGTGGCTGTGTGGGTTTGAAATGGATCAATCAGGATAAGTTTCTCTAAAGAGATGATATTTGAGCACTTTGAGGAAGAGCAAGCCAGGAGAATATCAAGGGGGCACAGTATTCCAGGCAGAGGAAACAAATGCAAAGGCTCTGGGAGGGGAACTTGCCTGCACAGGAACAGAATAAAGGCCAGTAGGGCAGGGATGAAAGGAGCCAGGGATACAGTAGCAAGGAATGAAGTGGCAGAAGCGGCTAGGGGCCAGAGGCTTAGAGCCTTGCAAACTAAGGTAAGGATTTAGGGTTTTAAATGCCAGCTGTTATTATAAAGGTAACGCTATTCTTCCGTATTCTCTGCTGAGCGTTGGCTCTGTTATCTGCTGTTTTTCTACGCAGCTTTGCTTCACTCTGTCAAACAAAACGTTTAGCTGCTCTTCATTTAGCAAATGGCTTATAAAGACACCGTTCCAGGCATTGGGGATTAGAAGTTGGTTCTCTCCAACAGCTTACCATCTAGTTCGGGGAGGGTGGGTGGATCACAGTATTGAAAACACGTGAAAAAATCAGCAGCCGTGGACTTCCAAGGAAACAGCCGGTAACTACCGAGAAGAAAGGCAGTTTCAATTTCCCAGAGAGGTGAGGAGTTGCTTCCGGTGCGCCCCGGGGCATCATGGGAGGAGTGCGCCACCGGGGAAGGAAAGGCTGGAAGTGATTCCGCCAGGGTTGGGACGAGCCTGGAGACGGTGAGGGGCCCTGGCCGGTGAGTGTACGTTTGGAGTTTGTGAGAGAGGCAGGCGTTTCTCGTCAGCTCCGCGATTCCAGAGCTTAACTGTGCGTGTGGTGGGAGGGTGTGAAGCCGGAAGTGGCGAGGGAATTCGAACCCCCGGCTCTTGACGTGACTGGGCCGCAAGGAAATTTCTGAAAAGTCTCAAGTCGCCAGATTCCATTTGAAGTTTTTCAGTACGTTTGTAGGCGTTTTATTACATTGCATATACATGTACTTATGTAATATATAGGGCCAAATCCATTTTTGGGTACTAAAAACTGTGGGTATCAATAGAATTATTTTTCAGAATATACCGGAAAAAAATATGATTCTGTTGCTCCAAAGATACCACCTTTCCCATCCATCCTCTTAACAACATTTTTCATAATTTGAGGGCTCCCCCTGTGTTGTACCTCAGTTTCCCCGAGAGAGAGCCATAAGCCGTTGTTTCTGTGAGGAGCTGAGAAAATAGCCCGCCCTCTTGGGAAGGTCAGGCTACTATAATATAAGAAAAGCCCTGTTTTGGGTGTGTTCCCCAAGGGGAATGTTTTTCTCCTTCATCAGCGAAGAGGCTTTCTTTTTCTCTCGTGGGCTCCGGAAGCAGCATCTTGGTGGCGCTTGGAGCCAGGATGGAGGAATCAGGCTGGTAAATTCCATCCTTAAGGAAGTAAGGTTCTTTGCATCTGCCCACAGCTGATTCTTCAGCTTCCCACTTAGGAAAATGGGACCGACTAAGTCCGCAGTGAAGGTGCCTGGGGACACTGGTGTCAATGTAACATGTGCCCAAACCTCTGTCACAGCCAGGAGGCAGAATTTAAGTTTGCTCACCGACAGCTGCTGTGTTAGCCCTGGAATGGTAATGCTTATGGAAAACTTGGCTGAAAGGCAACAGCTTTTAGTAGTTGTGCTAATGGTCTCGTCCATCAAATGACCCTCTCCTCTTCACCTTTCTCTTGTCAGTTATACCCATGTCTTTGATGAGAATTAGGTATGAAGTCCTCTTAAGAAGCACGTTCCTTTTATTTATTGTATTTAAAAAATACGAGCCTTTAAAAAAATTCCCAAAGTGAGGTACACATTGTAGAAAGATTGAAAAACATAATCAAACATACTGAAGGGAAAATTTAAATCACTCCTAAGATTTTAGCATAGAAGTAATCTCTACCGGAGTTTGGATTAAGTCCTTTTACACTTTTTTTTATGTTTGTAAATACACACACAGTTTTGTTTTATTTTTTTTAAACACGTGCTTTAAACAAATACACAATTAGGGTATCAGCCTGTAAGCATGGTTTTGTATTCTGCCTTTGCAACTTAACAGATTATGGGAAATTTTACCATGATATTAACTCTTCTTCTACATCATGATTTTTACTAGTTACATATCGTTCCATCATATGACTCTACTCAGTTTTCTATTTTGGGGCACTTAGGGTGCGCTAATTTTTTTTTTTCTTTTAAATATTCCTGTAAACATATGTGTGCATATGTTTATGCATATCTTGATGATATTTATAGAATAGACTTTCTGGGCAAAGGGTATGACTGTTTTAAGGTTTGCAGTAGTACAATGCCTGTTATTAGAGTCTCCACAGTAGTGATGTGGCGTAAGAAAACAATAAGTATTCTCTAATGATCGTTACGGAGCCCAAGCTCATATTGCTTGCCGCACAACAGGTCAACAAATCGAGAGACGAGTGGTTGGGGCAAGGAATAGTGACTTTATTCGGAAAGCCAGCAGACCGAGAGGATGGTGGGCTAGGGTCCTCAGGTAAGATGGGCTAGAACCATCTTCCCCGAGGTAGAATTCAGGCTTTTTTTATACTAAAAGGGGAGGGAGTGTTGTTAGCTGTTGCAAACTTGGTGTCGGAATCCTTTGTTCTTGTAGCTGTCCACTTAGGTCAGGTCATGGTGTTCCTGTAAACCTCCAACAAGACAAACGTTATTCTCTGTTCTGCAACTTTTTATCTCTCTATGAACGGAAAAGTGTTACACCTGTAAAGGCCAGAGCCTTGAGAATTGGCTATCCTGTATATTTCAGGCTATAGGCAACATTAAGTTGTAGCAAAAACAAAGTACAAAGGTTAAAGTAAAAGAAACAGATCTGATATGGAGTCAGTTTTGTTATTCCCTAGTACATGAGCATACTGATTATCAGGTGTTGTAAATATGCAATAGTGCAACATGACTGCAAAATAAAATGGCAAATACTGCAAAATTTTCAGAATTTAATGAAGTTGATGAAAGTGGTATTAGAAACCTGCTTGAATTTTGCAAAGCCACTGGCCAGGGTGATGCAGCAGCACTGAACTAGTTAATAATTATAAAACTCTGAACATGGACAATGATGATCCAATAAGTGCTTCAAGGGAGTGAGTTTAGGATCAAAGGATTAGGAAGACCCTTAAAATATCAATGAAGACATCATACAGTTTTTGCAAAAAAGGACATTCTTTATGATTGCATTGCAAAAGTTAAACATAAAGGGTGCCACATCATACAAGATTGTGAGAAGGATGTTCCTTTCCTCCCAACTCCAACATTGATTCATTCTTTGTTCTAAGAATTAACAGAGATGCAGTTGTAACGTAAATCTTGTGAAGTATAAGAGAAAATAAATTTATTTCAGTAGTTCTGGCTTGATTTTTATGATAAAATCCCAATCAGACTTTTTCCCCACAATTTACTGTGTAATTTTGGACTTCATTTTAATTAATTTCGATTCACCTTAAGTGGTTGTTTTCTGAGGTACATGATTGTTGATGTAGAAAATCCCAAAGAATTTCCCCCCAAACTCAGAACTATGAAGTGAGTTCAGTAGGGTTTCAGGGTATAACATAAACATACAAAAATCAGTTGTATTTCTTTAGGCTGTATGCTAGCAGTGAACATGTGGACACCAAAATTAGAAATACAGGGACTTCCCTGGTGGCGCAGTGGTTAAAAATCTGCCGGCCAATGCAGGGGACACAGGTTTGATCCCTGGTCCGGGAAGATCCCACACGCCATGGAGCAACTCAGGTCGTGCACCACAACAACTGAGCCTATGCTCTAGAGCCCGAGAGCCACAACTACTGAAGCCCGTGTGCCTAGAGCCCGTGCTCCACAACAAGAGAAGCCACCGCGGTGAGAAGCCTGCGCATCGCAATGAAGCGTAGCCCCCGCTCGCTGCAACTAGAGAAAGCCTGCGTGCGGCAACAAAGGCCCAATGCAGCCAAAAAAACAAAAACAAAAACAAGAAGTACAATACAATTTACAATTACTTAAAAACAAAAAGAAAGAAAAAGAAGAATTTAGGTGTAAATCTAACAAAACATGTACAGGACTTGTATGCTGGAAACTGTAAAACAAGGAAGACAGAAATTGAAGAGGATCTGAATAAATGGAAAAACATACTTTATTCACGAATTGGAAGACTCAACATAGTAAGTAAGCTAATTTTCCCCAAACTGGTAAATAGATTTAATGTAATTCCTATCAAAAATTATAACTCTGGCTTTAAAGTTGGACATACAGTATCCTAATTATTATTTTCCCAAAGCACTATAATTGTAGTATTTCCCCCAATGAAAAATTTTAACAGCTTTATGGGGATATAATTGATGTATAACGAACTGTACATATTTAAAGAGTCTCGACATATGTATACACTGTGACACCATCATCTGAATCAAGATAATGAACATGTCCATCACCCGCAAAGTTTCCTCCTGGTCCTTTGTAATACATCCTACTGTCCTTCTGTGCCTCCCATAAATCCTGCCTCTCTATCCCTAGGCAACCACTAGTCAGCTTTCAGTCACTATAGATTCATTTTTTTCCCCTAGAATTTTATATAAATGGAATAATAGAGTCTACACTTTTTTGGTCTGGCTACTTTCCATCAGCATTATTATTTTGAGATCCATCCATGTTTTTGTGTGTGTTAATAGTTTATTTTTATCATTTTTTAAAAAAAATTTATTTATTTTATTATTTTATTTATTTATTGTTTCTGGCTGCGTTTGGTCTTCGTTGCCGTGGGTGGGCTTTTCTCTGGTTGCGGCGAGCTGAGGCTACTCTTTGTTGCGGTGTGCGGGCTTCTCATTGCGGTGGCTTCTCTTGTTGTGGAGCACGGGCTCTAGGTGCGTGGGCTTCAGTAGTTGTGGCTCTCGGGCTCTAGAGCGCAGGCTCAGTAGTTGCGGTGCATGGACTTAGTTGCTCCACGGCATGTGGGATCTTCCTGGACCAGGGCTCGAACCCGTGTCCCCTACATTGGCAGGCGGATTCTTAACCACTGCGCCACCAGGGAAGCCCAATAGTTTATTTTTTATCATTTTGTAGTATTACATTATATGGATTTACCACAATGTGTTTATCCATTCACCTGTTAATGGCCATTTGGGTGGTTTTCAGTTTGGGGCTATTACAGATAAATATGCTGTGAATATTTGTGTGGACATACGTTTTCATTTCTCTTGAGTAAATACCTAGAAGTGGAACGACTGGAACAAATGGGTAATTTCTTAACTTTTTAAGAGGCTGCCAAACTATTTTCCAAAATGGTTATGCTGTTTTACATGACCACTAGCTGGTGTGAGAGGTCCAGTACCTCCACCTCTTGGCCAACACTTGGACTTTTAGTCATTGTAATAGGTGTGTTGTGATATCTCATTATGTTTTAATTATTAGTCCCCTAATGATTCATGATGAGCATTTTTCATGTGCTCTGTGTATATCTTCTTTGGTGAAATGTTTGTTTAAATCTTTTGGCTCTTTAAAAATTGGGTGATTTGTTTTCTTTTTAGTGAAGATATAGATTTCTGTATGTATTCTAGATACAAGTCCTTTATCAGGGGTATAATTTGCAAATACTTTTTCTCAGTCGGTGGCTTGTCCTTTCATTCTGTTTAACAGTGTTTTTCAAAGTGCAGAAACTGAATTTTGATGAAATGCAGTTTATCAATTTTTTCTCTCATGGCTTGTGCTTTTGGTGTTGGCATCTAAGAAATCTTTGTGTAAACCAAGGTCACAAAGATTTACTCTTACGTTTACTTCTAGAAGTTTTTGTGATTCTACTTGTGGTTTCCTCTTTGATCCAAAATTTAATTTAGGAGAGTATTTTGAATTTTTTTGTTTTAAACTGTTATTAATTTTAGACATTTTTGCGATTGAGGCCTGTGCAGTTAATACTGTAAAGGAGTGAGGCTGATAGGGGTTGAGAGGCAAGGGAGTGTGGATGGTAGAAGGTGGAAGAGGGACAGGAGTGCATAAAGTACAATTTTTGTCTAGATTGCATTTTTGTTCTACTGCTTCCTCTCTTTCTAGATACCAAACTCCTCATGTTTATACTGCACTAAATCTATCTTGTTTTATCCTTCCTCTTTTCATAAGTCCTTTCTCTCTCTCTCTCTCTCTCTCTCACCCACTCATCCATCCAATCTGTCAGAAAACCCTATGTGCGCCACCTTCACAGTACATCTAGAATCCATCT